>NW_027099455.1:0-33458 GCF_031753505.1 Anomalospiza imberbis | reverse complement strand
AAGCTGAAGAGCCTGGCTCAGCTTCACTAGTGTGCAATTGACTGACTGCGAAAAACAAAGCAGCAGTGCACCGGGCTTCTGGGCGCTGTGAAGGCAATTGCCAAAACCAGGCAGCTGCTCCTTCCCAAAGCACAGGCAGCTGCCTATGTTCTTGCTTGTCGACAAACTCACCGCTGCCCTTCTTTTCAGCAGCTGCCACCGTCTTCGGTGCATCTCGGAGCCTCTGGCGACGAGCAAGACTTGCCAAGGTGGGACGCATCAGGACCAAGTCAAAACCCAGGCAAGTTGTCCTGGAACGCTTTCCATTCGCTTGCCGAGAGTGAATTCAACAGGCAGGAGGGGCGGCAGCCACCGTCCTCCGGCAGTCGGAAGGCTTCGCACACAAGCCCGCTTCTTTGTGGCTTCGTTCTTCGCCTCTTCTAAGCAACCGCGATCTCTGCTTCTCGGAGGCGAAGAAGCGGCTAATTCGCGCACCAACTCAGTAGAGCGGCAGCGCAGCGCTCCGGAGCGCCGCTTCAAGCCGAAAGACCCCGGGAAACGGCACTTTCCATCCCCGGATAGCTCCGGAGCCGCGCTTCTGCTTCTCTAGTCATCTCTAGCTTAGCGAAAAGCTTTCCCACTCCATTTGGCAAGGGGAGAGCGTACCTGCACTGCACACTAACGCGGTTTGCAAAGAAAGAGGATTTGCTGCACATTCCAAGGACACGGCTCTTTCCGAGGCAATCTGCAACCTGCTGTCAGATGGAAGTGCTCTCTGCCCTCTCCTGCCCAGCTCTAGCTACTAGCGGGCACTTGCCAGCCTGGCCGAGGCAAACAACCTCGAGAGATGTCACAGAGCCTAAGTGGAGCACAGATGCTCAAAAGCAGCAAAGCTGAAGAGCCTGGCTCAGCTTCACTAGTGTGCAATTGACTGACTGCGAAAAACAAAGCAGCAGTGCACCGGGCTTCTGGGCGCTGTGAAGGCAATTGCCAAAACCAGGCAGCTGCTCCTTCCCAAGCACAGGCATCTGCCTATGTTCTTGCTTGTCGACAAACTCACCGCTGCCCCTTCTTTTCAGCAGCTGCCAACCGTCTTCTGTGTATCTCGGAGCCTCTGGCGACGAGCAAGACTTGCCAAGGTGGGATGCAATCAGGACCAAGTCAAAAACCCAGGCAAGTTGTCCTGGAACGCTTTCCATTCGCTTGCAGAGAGTGAATTCAACAGGCAGGAGGGCGGCAGCCACCGTCCTCCAGCAGTCGGAAGGCTTCACACACAAGCCCGCTTCTTTGCGGCTTCGTTCTTCGCCTCTTCTAAGCAACCGCGATCTCTGCTTCTCGGAGGCGAAGAAGCGGCTAATTCGCGCAATAGCTCAGTAGAGCGGCAGCGGAGCGCTCCGGAGCGCCGCTTCAAGCCGAAAGACGCCGGGAAGCGGCACTTTCCTCCGGATAGCTCCGGAGCCGCGCTTCTGCTTTTCTCTAGTCATCTCTAGCTTAGCGAAAAGCTTTCCCACTCCATTTGGCAAGGGGGAGAGCGTACCTGCACTGCACACTAACCGCGGTTTGCAAAGAAAGAGGATTTGCTGCACATTCCAAGGACACGGCTCTTTCCGAGGCAATCTGCAACCTGCTGTCAGATGGAAGTGCTCTCTGCCCTCTCCTGCCCAGCTCTAGGTACTAGCGGGCACTTTCCAGCCTGGCCGAGGCAAACAACCTCGAGAGATGTCACAGAGCCTAAGTGGAGCACAGATGCTCAAAAGCAGCAAAGCTGAAGAGCCTGGCTCAGCTTCACTAGTGTGCAATTGACTGACTGCGAAAAACAAAGCAGCAGAGCACCGGGCTTCTGGGCGCTGTGAAGGCAATTGCCAAAACAGGCAGCTGCTCCTTCCCAAGCACAGGCAGCTGCCTATGTTCTTGCTTGTCGACAGAACTCACCGCTGCCCTTCTTTTCAGCAGCTGCCACCGTCTTCTGTGTATCTCGGAGCCTCTGGCGACGAGCAAGACTTGCCAAGGTGGGAGGCATCAGGACCAAGTCAAAACCCAGGCAAGTTGTCCTGGAACGCTTTCCATTCGCTTGCCGAGAGTGAATTCAACAGGTAGGAGAGCGGCAGCCACCGTCCCTCCGGCAGTCGGAAGGCTTCACACACAAGCCCGCTTCTTTGCGGCTTCGTTCTTCGCCTCTTCCAAGCAATCGCCATCTCTGCTTCTCGGAGGCGAAGAAGCGGCTAATTCGCGCACAGTTCAATAGAGCGGCAGCAAAGCGCTCCGGAGCGCCGCTTCAAGCCGAAAGACGGCGGGAAGCGGCACTTTCCTCCGGATAGCTCCGGAGCCGCGCTTCTGCTTCTCTAGTCATCTCTAGCTTAGCGAAAAGCTTTCCCACTCCATTTGGCAAGGAGAGAGCGTACCTGCACTGCACACTAACCGCGGTTTGCAAAGAAAGAGGATTTGCTGCACATTCCAAGGACACGGCTCTTTCCGAGGCAATCTGCAACCTGCTGTCAGATGGAAGTGCTCTCTGCCCTCTCCTGCCCAGCTCTAGGTACTAGCGGGCACTTTCCAGCCTGGCCGAGGCAAACAACCTCGAGAGATGTCACAGAGCATAAGTGGAGCACAGATGCTCAAAAGCAGCAAAGCTGAAGAGGCCTGGCTCAGCTTCACTAGTGTGCAATTGACTGACTGCGAAAAACAAAGCAGCAGAGCACCGGGCTTCTGGGCGCTGTGAAAGCAATTGCCAAAACCAGGCAGCTGCTCCTTCCCAAGCACAGGCAGCTGCCTATGTTCTTGCTTGTCGACAAACTCACCGCTGCCCCTTCTTTTCAGCAGCTGCCACCGTCTTCGGTGCATCTCGGAGCCTCTGGTGACGAGCAAGACTTGCCAAGGTGGGACGCATCAGGACCAAGTCAAAACCCAGGCAAGTTGTCCTGGAACGCTTTCCATTCGCTTGCCGAGAGTGAATTCAACAGGCAGGAGAGCGGCAGCCACCGTCCTCCGGCAGTCGGAAGGCTTCGCACACAAGCCCGCTTCTTTGCGGCTTCGTTCTTCGCCTCTTCCAAGCAACCGCGATCTCTGCTTCTCGGAGGCGAAGAAGCGGCTAATTCGCGCACAGTTCAATAGAGCGGCAGCAAAGCGCTCCGGAGCGCCGCTTCAAGCCGAAAGACCCCGGGAAACGGCACTTTCCTCCGGATTGCTCCGGAGCCGCGCTTCTGCTTCTCTAGTCATCTCTAGCTTAGCGAAAAGCTTTCCCACTCCATTTGGCAAGGAGAGAGCGTACCTGCACTGCACACTAACCGCGGTTTGCAAAGAAAGAGGATTTGCTGCACATTCCAAGGACACGGCTCTTTCCGAGGCAATCTGCAACCTGCTGTCAGATGGAAGTGCTCTCTGCCCTCTCCTGCCCAGCTCTAGCTACTAGCGGGCACTTTCCAGCCTGGCCGAGGCAAACAACCTCCAGAGATGTCACAGAGCATAAGTGGAGCACAGATGCTCAAAAGCAGCAAAGCTGAAGAGCCTGGCTCAGCTTCACTAGTGTGCAATTGACTGACTGCGAAAAACAAAGCAGCAGAGCACCGGGCTTCTGGGCGCTGTGAAAGCAATTGCCAAAACCAGGCAGCTGCTCCTTCCCAAGCACAGGCAGCTGCCTATGTTCTTGCTTGTCGACAAACTCACCGCTGCCCTTCTTTTCAGCAGCTGCCACCGTCTTCGGTGCATCTCGGAGCCTCTGGTGACGAGCAAGACTTGCCAAGGTGGGACGCATCAGGACCAAGTCAAAACCCAGGCAAGTTGTCCTGGAACGCTTTCCATTCGCTTGCCGAGAGTGAATTCAACAGGCAGGAGGGCGGCAGCCACCGTCCTCCGGCAGTCGGAAGGCTTCGCACACAAGCCCGCTTCTTTGTGGCTTCGTTCTTCGCCTCTTCTAAGCAACCGCGATCTCTGCTTCTCGGAGGCGAAGAAGCGGCTAATTCGCGCACAGCTCAGTAGAGCGGCAGCGCAGCGCTCCGGAGCGCCGCTTCAAGCCGAAAGACCCCGGGAAACGGCACTTTCCTCCGGATAGCTCCGGAGCCGCGCTTCTGCTTCTCTAGTCATCTCTAGCTTAGCGAAAAGCTTTCCCACTCCAGTTGGCAAGGGGAGAGCGTACCTGCACTGCACACTAACCGCGGTTTGCAAAGAAAGAGGATTTGCTGCACATTTCAATGACACGGCTCTCTCCGAGGCAATCTGCAACCTGCTGTCAGATGCAAGTGCTCTCTGCCCTCTCCTGCCCAGCTCTAGGTACTAGCGGGCACTTTCCAGCCTGGCCGAGGCAAACAACCTCCAGAGATGTCACAGAGCATAAGTGGAGCACAGATGCTCAAAAGCAGCAAAGCTGAAGAGCCTGGCTCAGCTTCACTAGTGTGCAATTGACTGACTGCGAAAAACAAAGCAGCAGTGCACCGGGCTTCTGGGCGCTGTGAAGGCAATTGCCAAAACCAGGCAGCTGCTCCTTCCCAAGCACAGGCAGCTGCCTATGTTCTTGCTTGTCGACAAACTCACCGCTGCCCTTCTTTTCAGCAGCTGCCACCGTCTTCTGTGCATCTCGGAGCCTCTGGCGACGAGCAAGACTTGCCAAGGTGGGATGCATCAGGACCAAGTCAAAACCCAGGCAAGTTGTCCTGGAACGCTTTCCATTCGCTTGCAGAGAGTGAATTCAACAGGCAGGAGGGCGGCAGCCACCGTCCTCCAGCAGTCGGAAGGCTTCACACACAAGCCCGCTTCTTTGCGGCTTCGTTCTTCGCCTCTTCTAAGCAACCGCGATCTCTGCTTCTCGGAGGCGAAGAAGCGGCTAATTCGCGCATAGCTCAGTAGAGCGGCAGCGGAGCGCTCCGGAGCGCCGCTTCAAGCCGAAAGACGGCGGGAAGCGGCACTTTCCTCCGGATAGCTCCGGAGCCGCGCTTCTGCTTCTCTAGTCATCTCTAGCTTAGCGAAAAGCTTTCCCACTCCATTTGGCAAGGGGAGAGCGTACCTGCACTGCACACTAACCGCGGTTTGCAAAGAAAGAGGATTTGCTGCACATTCCAAGGACACGGCTCTTTCCGAGGCAATCTGCAACCTGCTGTCAGATGGAAGTGCTCTCTGCCCTCTCCTGCCCAGCTCTAGGTACTAGCGGGCACTTTCCAGCCTGGCCGAGGCAAACAACCTCGAGAGATGTCACAGAGCATAAGTGGAGCACAGATGCTCAAAAGCAGCAAAGCTGAAGAGCCTGGCTCAGCTTCACTAGTGTGCAATTGACTGACTGCGAAAAACAAAGCAGCAGAGCACCGGGCTTCTGGGCGCTGTGAAGGCAATTGCCAAAACCAGGCAGCTGCTCCTTCCCAAGCACAGGCAGCTGCCTATGTTCTTGCTTGTCGACAAACTCACCGCTGCCCTTCTTTTCAGCAGCTGCCACCGTCTTCGGTGCATCTCGGAGCCTCTGGCGACGAGCAAGACTTGCCAAGGTGGGACGCATCAGGACCAAGTCAAAACCCAGGCAAGTTGTCCTGGAACGCTTTCCATTCGCTTGCCGAGAGTGAATTCAAGAGGCAGGAGAGCGGCAGCCACCGTCCTCCAGCAGTCGGAAGGCTTCACACACAAGCCCGCTTCTTTGCGGCTTCGTTCTTCGCCTCTTCTAAGCAACCGCGATCTCTGCCTCTCGGAGGCGAAGAAGCGGCTAATTCGCGCACAGTTCAATAGAGCGGCAGCAAAGCGCTCCGGAGCGCCGCTTCAAGCCGAAAGACCCCGGGAAACGGCACTTTCCTCCGGATAGCTCCGGAGCCGCGCTTCTGCTTCTCTAGTCATCTCTAGCTTAGCGAAAAGCTTTCCCACTCCATTTGGCAAGGGGAGAGCGTACCTGCACTGCACACTAACCGCGGTTTGCAAAGAAAGAGGATTTGCTGCACATTCCAAGGACACGGCTCTTTCCGAGGCAATCTGCAACCTGCTGTCAGATGGAAGTGCTCTCTGCCCTCTCCTGCCCAGCTCTAGCTACTAGCGGGCACTTGCCAGCCTGGCCGAGGCAAACAACCTCGAGAGATGTCACAGAGCCTAAGTGGAGCACAGATGCTCAAAAGCAGCAAAGCTGAAGAGCCTGGCTCAGCTTCACTAGTGTGCAATTGACTGACTGCGAAAAACAAAGCAGCAGAGCACCGGGCTTCTGGGCGCTGTGAAGGCAATTGCCAAAACCAGGCAGCTGCTCCTTCCCAAGCACAGGCAGCTGCCTATGTTCTTGCTTGTCGACAAACTCACCGCTGCCCTTCTTTTCAGCAGCTGCCACCGTCTTCGGTGCATCTCGGAGCCTCTGGCGACGAGCAAGACTTGCCAAGGTGGGACGCATCAGGACCAAGTCAAAACCCAGGCAAGTTGTCCTGGAACGCTTTCCATTCGCTTGCCGAGAGTGAATTCAACAGGTAGGAGAGCGGCAGCCACCGTCCTCCGGCAGTCGGAAGGCTTCACACACAGGCCCGCTTCTTTGCGGCTTCGTTCTTCGCCTCTTCCAAGCAATCGCCATCTCTGCTTCTCGGAGGCGAAGAAGCGGCTAATTCGCGCACAGCTCAGTAGAGCGGCAGCGCAGCGCTCCGGAGCGCCGCTTCAAGCCGAAAGACCCCGGGAAACGGCACTTTCCTCCGGATAGCTCCGGAGCCGCGCTTCTGCCTCTCTAGTCGTCTCTAGCTTAGCGAAAAGCTTTCCCACTCCATTTGGCAAGGGGAGAGCGTACCTGCACTGCACACTAACCGCGGTTTGCAAAGAAAGAGGATTTGCTGCACATTCCAAGGACACGGCTCTTTCCGAGGCAATCTGCAACCTGCTGTCAGATGGAAGTGCTCTCTGCCCTCTCCTGCCCAGCTCTAGCTACTAGCGGGCACTTTCCAGCCTGGCCGAGGCAAACAACCTCGAGAGATGTCACAGAGCATAAGTGGGGCACAGATGCTCAAAAGCAGCAAAGCTGAAGAGCCTGGCTCAGCTTCACTAGTGTGCAATTGACTGACTGCGAAAAACAAAGCAGCAGAGCACCGGGCTTCTGGGCGCTGTGAAGGCAATTGCCAAAACCAGGCAGCTGCTCCTTCCCAAGCACAGGCAGCTGACTATGTTCTTGCTTGTCGACAAACTCACCGCTGCCTTTCTTTTCAGCAGCTGCCACCGTCTTCGGTGCATCTCGGAGCCTCTGGCGACGAGCAAGACTTGCCAAGGTGGGACGCATCAGGACCAAGTCAAAACCCAGGCAAGTTGTCCTGGAACGCTTTCCATTCGCTTGCCGAGAGTGAATTCAACAGGCAGGAGAGCGGCAGCCACCGTCCTCCAGCAGTCGGAAGGCTTCACACACAAGCCCGCTTCTTTGCGGCTTCGTTCTTCGCCTCTTCTAAGCAACCGCGATCTCTGCTTCTCGGAGGCGAAGAAGCGGCTAATTCGCGCATAGCTCAGTAGAGCGGCAGCGGAGCGCTCCGGAGCGCCGCTTCAAGCCGAAAGACGCCGGGAAACGGCACTTTCCTCCGGATAGCTCCGGAGCCGCGCTTCTGCTTCTCTAGTCATCTCTAGCTTAGCGAAAAGCTTTCCCACTCCATTTGGCAAGGGGAGAGCGTACCTGCACTGCACACTAACCGCGGTTTGCAAAGAAAGAGGATTTGCTGCACATTCCAAGGACACGGCTCTCTCCGAGGCAATCTGCAACCTGCTGTCAGATGGAAGTGCTCTCTGCCCTCTCCTGCCCAGCTCTAGCTACTAGCGGGCACTTTCCAGCCTGGGCGAGGCAAACAACCTCGAGAGATGTCACAGAGCCTAAGTGGAGCACAGATGCTCAAAAGCAGTAAAGCTGAAGAGCCTGGCTCAGCTTCACTAGTGTGCAATTGACTGACTGCGAAAAACAAAGCAGCAGAGCACCGGGCTTCTGGGCGCTGTGAAGGCAATTGCCAAAACCAGGCAGCTGCTCCTTCCCAAGCACAGGCAGCTGCCTATGTTCTTGCTTGTCGACAAACTCACCGCTGCCCTTCTTTTCAGCAGCTGCCACCGTCTTCGGTGCATCTCGGAGCCTCTGGCGACGAGCAAGACTTGCCAAGGTGGGACGCATCAGGACCAAGTCAAAACCCAGGCAAGTTGTCCTGGAACGCTTTCCATTCGCTTGCCGAGAGTGAATTCAAGAGGCAGGAGAGCGGCAGCCACCGTCCTCCAGCAGTCGGAAGGCTTCACACACCAGCCCGCTTCTTTGCGGCTTCGTTCTTCGCCTCTTCTAAGCAACCGCGATCTCTGCTTCTCGGAGGCGAAGAAGCGGCTAATTCGCGCACAGCTCAGTAAAGCGGCAGCGGAGCGCTCCGGAGCGCCGCTTCAAGCCGAAAGACCCCGGGAAACGGCACTTTCCTCCGGATAGCTCCGGAGCCGCGCTTCTGCTTCTCTAGTCATCTCTAGCTTAGCGAAAAGCTTTCCCACTCCATTTGGCAAGGGGAGAGCGTACCTGCACTGCACACTAACCGCGGTTTGCAAAGAAAGAGGATTTGCTGCACATTCCAAGGACACGGCTCTTTCCGAGGCAATCTGCAACCTGCTGTCAGATGGAAGTGCTCTCTGCCCTCTCCTGCCCAGCTCTAGCTACTAGCGGGCACTTTCCAGCCTGGGCGAGGCAAACAACCTCGAGAGATGTCACAGAGCCTAAGTGGAGCACAGATGCTCAAAAGCAGCAAAGCTGAAGAGCCTGGCTCAGCTTCACTAGTGTGCAATTGACTGACTGCGAAAAACAAAGCAGCAGTGCACCGGGCTTCTGGGCGCTGTGAAGGCAATTGCCAAAACCAGGCAGCTGCTCCTTCCCAAGCACAGGCAGCTGCCTATGTTCTTGCTTGTCGACAAACTCACCGCTGCCCTTCTTTTCAGCAGCTGCCACCGTCTTCGGTGCATCTCGGAGCCTCTGGCGACGAGCAAGACTTGCCAAGGTGGGACGCATCAGGACCAAGTCAAAACCCAGGCAAGTTGTCCTGGAACGCTTTCCATTCGCTTGCCGAGAGTGAATTCAACAGGTAGGAGAGCGGCAGCCACCGTCCTCCAGCAGTCGGAAGGCTTCACACACAAGCCCGCTTCTTTGCGGCTTCGTTCTTCGCCTCTTCCAAGCAATCGCCATCTCTGCTTCTCGGAGGCGAAGAAGCGGCTAATTCGCGCACAGTTCAATAGAGCGGCAGAAAAGCGCTCCGGAGCGCCGCTTCAAGCCGAAAGACGCCGGGAAACGGCACTTTCCTCCGGATAGCTCCGGAGCCGCGCTTCTGCTTCTCTAGTCATCTCTAGCTTAGTGAAAAGCTTTCCCACTCCATTTGGCAAGGGGAGAGCGTACCTGCACTGCACACTAACCGCGGTTTGCAAAGAAAGAGGATTTGCTGCACATTCCAAGGACACGGCTCTTTCCGAGGCAATCTGCAACCTGCTGTCAGCTGGAAGTGCTCTCTGCCCTCTCCTGCCCAGCTCTAGGTACTAGCGGGCACTTTCCAGCCTGGCCGAGGCAAACAACCTCGAGAGATGTCACAGAGCCTAAGTGGAGCACAGATGCTCAAAAGCAGCAAAGCTGAAGAGCCTGGCTCAGCTTCACTAGTGTGCAATTGACTGACTGCGAAAAACAAAGCAGCAGTGCACCGGGCTTCTGGGCGCTGTGAAGGCAATTGCCAAAACCAGGCAGCTGCTCCTTCCCAAGCACAGGCAGCTGCCTATGTTCTTGCTTGTCGACAAACTCACCGCTGCCCTTCTTTTCAGCAGCTGCCACCGTCTTCGGTGCATCTCGGAGCCTCTGGCGACGAGCAAGACTTGCCAAGGTGGGACGCATCAGGACCAAGTCAAAACCCAGGCAAGTTGTCCTGGAACGCTTTCCATTCGCTTGCCGAGAGTGAATTCAAGAGGCAGGAGAGCGGCAGCCACCGTCCTCCGGCAGTCGGAAGGCTTCACACACAAGCCCGCTTCTTTGCGGCTTCGTTCTTCGCCTCTTCTAAGCAATCGCCATCTCTGCTTCTCGGAGGCGAAGAAGCGGCTAATTCGCGCACAGCTCAGTAAAGCGGCAGCGGAGCGCTCCGGAGCGCCGCTTCAAGCCGAAAGACGCCGGGAAACGGCACTTTCCTCCGGATAGCTCCAGAGCAGCGCTTCTGCCTCTCTAGTCGTCTCTAGCTTAGCGAAAAGCTTTCCCACTCCATTTGGCAAGGGGAGAGCGTACCTGCACTGCACACTAACCGCGGTTTGCAAAGAAAGAGGATTTGCTGCACATTCCAAGGACACGGCTCTTTCCGAGGCAATCTGCAACCTGCTGTCAGATGGAAGTGCTCTCTGCCCTCTCCTGCCCAGCTCTAGCTACTAGCGGGCACTTTCCAGCCTGGGCGAGGCAAACAACCTCCAGAGATGTCACAGAGCCTAAGTGGAGCACAGATGCTCAAAAGCAGCAAAGCTGAAGAGCCTGGCTCAGCTTCACTAGTGTGCAATTGACTGACTGCGAAAAACAAAGCAGCAGTGCACCGGGCTTCTGGGCGCTGTGAAGGCAATTGCCAAAACCAGGCAGCTGCTCCTTCCCAAGCACAGGCAGCTGCCTATGTTCTTGCTTGTCGACAAACTCACCGCTGCCCTTCTTTTCAGCAGCTGCCACCGTCTTCTGTGTATCTCGGAGCCTCTGCCGACGAGCAAGACTTGCCAAGGTGGGACGCATCAGGACCAAGTCAAAACCCAGGCAAGTTGTCCTGGAACGCTTTCCATTCGCTTGCCGAGAGTGAATTCAACAGGTAGGAGAGCGGCAGCCACCGTCCTCCGGCAGTCGGAAGGCTTCACACACAAGCCCGCTTCTTTGCGGCTTCGTTCTTCGCCTCTTCCAAGCAACCGCGATCTCTGCTTCTCGGAGGCGAAGAAGCGGCTAATTCGCGCACAGTTCAATAGAGCGGCAGCAAAGCGCTCCAGAGCGCCGCTTCAAGCCGAAAGACCCCGGGAAACGGCACTTTCCTCCGGATTGCTCCGGAGCCGCGCTTCTGCTTCTCTAGTCATCTCTAGCTTAGCGAAAAGCTTTCCCACTCCATTTGGCAAGGAGAGAGCGTACCTGCACTGCACACTAACCGCGGTTTGCAAAGAAAGAGGATTTGCTGCACATTCCAAGGACACGGCTCTTTCCGAGGCAATCTGCAACCTGCTGTCAGATGGAAGTGCTCTCTGCCCTCTCCTGCCCAGCTCTAGCTACTAGCGGGCACTTTCCAGCCTGGCCGAGGCAAACAACCTCGAGAGATGTCACAGAGCATAAGTGGAGCACAGATGCTCAAAAGCAGCAAAGCTGAAGAGCCTGGCTCAGCTTCACTAGTGTGCAATTGACTGACTGCGAAAAACAAAGCAGCAGAGCACCGGGCTTCTGGGCGCTGTGAAAGCAATTGCCAAAACCAGGCAGCTGCTCCTTCCCAAGCACAGGCAGCTGCCTATGTTCTTGCTTGTCGACAAACTCACCGCTGCCCTTCTTTTCAGCAGCTGCCACCGTCTTCGGTGCATCTCGGAGCCTCTGGTGACGAGCAAGACTTGCCAAGGTGGGACGCATCAGGACCAAGTCAAAACCCAGGCAAGTTGTCCTGGAACGCTTTCCATTCGCTTGCCGAGAGTGAATTCAACAGGCAGGAGGGCGGCAGCCACCGTCCTCCGGCAGTCGGAAGGCTTCGCACACAAGCCCGCTTCTTTGTGGCTTCGTTCTTCGCCTCTTCTAAGCAACCGCGATCTCTGCTTCTCGGAGGCGAAGAAGCGGCTAATTCGCGCACAGCTCAGTAGAGCGGCAGCGCAGCGCTCCGGAGCGCCGCTTCAAGCCGAAAGACCCCGGGAAACGGCACTTTCCTCCGGATAGCTCCGGAGCCGCGCTTCTGCTTCTCTAGTCATCTCTAGCTTAGCGAAAAGCTTTCCCACTCCATTTGGCAAGGGGAGAGCGTACCTGCACTGCACACTAACCGCGGTTTGCAAAGAAAGAGGATTTGCTGCACATTCCAAGGACACGGCTCTTTCCGAGGCAATCTGCAACCTGCTGTCAGATGGAAGTGCTCTCTGCCCTCTCCTGCCCAGCTCTAGCTACTAGCGAGCACTTTCCAGCCTGGCCGAGGCAAACAACCTCGAGAGATGTCACAGAGCCTAAGTGGAGCACAGATGCTCAAAAGCAGCAAAGCTGAAGAGCCTGGCTCAGCTTCACTAGTGTGCAATTGACTGACTGCGAAAAACAAAGCAGCAGAGCACCGGGCTTCTGGGCGCTGTGAAGGCAATTGCCAAAACCAGGCAGCTGCTCCTTCCCAAGCACAGGCAGCTGCCTATGTTCTTGCTTGTCGACAAACTCACCGCTGCCCTTCTTTTCAGCAGCTGCCACCGTCTTCGGTGCATCTCGGAGCCTCTGGCGACGAGCAAGACTTGCCAAGGTGGGATGCATCAGGACCAAGTCAAAACCCAGGCAAGTTGTCCTGGAACGCTTTCCATTCGCTTGCCGAGAGTGAATTCAACAGGCAGGAGGGCGGCAGCCACCGTCCTCCAGCAGTCGGAAGGCTTCACACACAAGCCCGCTTCTTTGCGGCTTCGTTCTTCGCCTCTTCCAAGCAACCGCGATCTCTGCTTCTCGGAGGCGAAGAAGCGGCTAATTCGCGCATAGCTCAGTAGAGCGGCAGCGGAGCGCTCCGGAGCGCCGCTTCAAGCCGAAAGACGGCGGGAAGCGGCACTTTCCTCCGGATAGCTCCGGAGCCGCGCTTCTGCTTCTCTAGTCATCTCTAGCTTAGCGAAAAGCTTTCCCACTCCATTTGGCAAGGGGAGAGCGTACCTGCACTGCACACTAACCGCGGTTTGCAAAGAAAGAGGATTTGCTGCACATTCCAAGGACACGGCTCTTTCCGAGGCAATCTGCAACCTGCTGTCAGATGGAAGTGCTCTCTGCCCTCTCCTGCCCAGCTCTAGCTACTAGCGGGCACTTTCCAGCCTGGCCGAGGCAAACAACCTCCAGAGATGTCACAGAGCATAAGTGGAGCACAGATGCTCAAAAGCAGCAAAGCTGAAGAGCCTGGCTCAGCTTCACTAGTGTGCAATTGACTGACTGCGAAAAACAAAGCAGCAGAGCACCGGGCTTCTGGGCGCTGTGAAGGCAATTGCCAAAACCAGGCAGCTGCTCCTTCCCAAGCACAGGCAGCTGCCTATGTTCTTGCTTGTCGACAAACTCACCGCTGCCCTTCTTTTCAGCAGCTGCCACCGTCTTCGGTGCATCTCGGAGCCTCTGGCGACGAGCAAGACTTGCCAAGGTGGGACGCATCAGGACCAAGTCAAAACCCAGGCAAGTTGTCCTGGAACGCTTTCCATTCGCTTGCCGAGAGTGAATTCAAGAGGCAGGAGAGCGGCAGCCACCGTCCTCCAGCAGTCGGAAGGCTTCACACACCAGCCCGCTTCTTTGCGGCTTCGTTCTTCGCCTCTTCTAAGCAACCGCGATCTCTGCCTCTCGGAGGCGAAGAAGCGGCTAATTCGCGCACAGTTCAATAGAGCGGCAGCAAAGCGCTCCGGAGCGCCGCTTCAAGCCGAAAGACCCCGGGAAACGGCACTTTCCTCCGGATTGCTCCGGAGCCGCGCTTCTGCTTCTCTAGTCATCTCTAGCTTAGCGAAAAGCTTTCCCACTCCATTTGGCAAGGGGAGAGCGTACCTGCACTGCACACTAACCGCGGTTTGCAAAGAAAGAGGATTTGCTGCACATTCCAAGGACACGGCTCTTTCCGAGGCAATCTGCAACCTGCTGTCAGATGCAAGTGCTCTCTGCCCTCTCCTGCCCAGCTCTAGCTACTAGCGGGCACTTTCCAGCCTGGCCGAGGCAAACAACCTCGAGAGATGTCACAGAGCCTAAGTGGAGCACAGATGCTCAAAAGCAGCAAAGCTGAAGAGCCTGGCTCAGCTTCACTAGTGTGCAATTGACTGACTGCGAAAAACAAAGCAGCAGAGCACCGGGCTTCTGGGCGCTGTGAAGGCAATTGCCAAAACCAGGCAGCTGCTCCTTCCCAAGCACAGGCAGCTGCCTATGTTCTTGCTTGTCGACAAACTCACCGCTGCCCTTCTTTTCAGCAGCTGCCACCGTCTTCGGTGCATCTCGGAGCCTCTGGCGACGAGCAAGACTTGCCAAGGTGGGACGCATCAGGACCAAGTCAAAACCCAGGCAAGTTGTCCTGGAACGCTTTCCATTCGCTTGCAGAGAGTGAATTCAAGAGGCAGGAGAGCGGCAGCCACCGTCCTCCAGCAGTCGGAAGGCTTCACACACAAGCCCGCTTCTTTGCGGCTTCGTTCTTCGCCTCTTCTAAGCAACCGCGATCTCTGCTTCTCGGAGGCGAAGAAGCGGCTAATTCGCGCACAGCTCAGTAAAGCGGCAGCGGAGCGCTCCGGAGCGCCGCTTCAAGCCGAAAGACCCCGGGAAACGGCACTTTCCTCCGGATAGCTCCGGAGCCGCGCTTCTGCTTCTCTAGTCATCTCTAGCTTAGCGAAAAGCTTTCCCACTCCATTTGGCAAGGGGAGAGCGTACCTGCACTGCACACTAACCGCGGTTTGCAAAGAAAGAGGATTTGCTGCACATTCCAAGGACACGGCTCTTTCCGAGGCAATCTGCAACCTGCTGTCAGCTGGAAGTGCTCTCTGCCCTCTCCTGCCCAGCTCTAGGTACTAGCGGGCACTTTCCAGCCTGGCCGAGGCAAACAACCTCCAGAGATGTCACAGAGCATAAGTGGAGCACAGATGCTCAAAAGCAGCAAAGCTGAAGAGCCTGGCTCAGCTTCACTAGTGTGCAATTGACTGACTGCGAAAAACAAAGCAGCAGAGCACCGGGCTTCTGGGCGCTGTGAAGGCAATTGCCAAAACCAGGCAGTTTCTCCTTTCCAAGCACAGGCAGCTGCCTATGTTCTTGCTTGTCGACAAACTCACCGCTGCCCTTCTTTTCAGCAGCTGCCACCGTCTTCGGTGCATCTCGGAGCCTCTGGCGACGAGCAAGACTTGCCAAGGTGGGACGCATCAGGACCAAGTCAAAACCCAGGCAAGTTGTCCTGGAACGCTTTCCATTCGCTTGCAGAGAGTGAATTCAAGAGGCAGGAGAGCGGCAGCCACCGTCCTCCGGCAGTCGGAAGGCTTCACACACAAGCCCGCTTCTTTGCGGCTTCGTTCTTCGCCTCTTCTAAGCAATCGCCATCTCTGCTTCTCGGAGGCGAAGAAGCGGCTAATTCGCGCACAGCTCAGTAAAGCGGCAGCGGAGCGCTCCGGAGCGCCGCTTCAAGCCGAAAGACGCCGGGAAACGGCACTTTCCTCCGGATAGCTCCGGAGCCGCGCTTCTGCTTCTCTAGTCATCTCTAGCTTAGCGAAAAGCTTTCCCACTCCATTTGGCAAGGGGAGAGCGTACCTGCACTGCACACTAACCGCGGTTTGCAAAGAAAGAGGATTTGCTGCACATTCCAAGGACACGGCTCTTTCCGAGGCAATCTGCAACCTGCTGTCAGATGGAAGTGCTCTCTGCCCTCTCCTGCCCAGCTCTAGCTACTAGCGGGCACTTGCCAGCCTGGCCGAGGCAAACAACCTCGAGAGATGTCACAGAGCATAAGTGGAGCACAGATGCTCAAAAGCAGCAAAGCTGAAGAGCCTGGCTCAGCTTCACTAGTGTGCAATTGACTGACTGCGAAAAACAAAGCAGCAGAGCACCGGGCTTCTGGGCGCTGTGAAGGCAATTGCCAAAACCAGGCAGCTGCTCCTTCCCAAGCACAGGCAGCTGCCTATGTTCTTGCTTGTCGACAAACTCACCGCTGCCCTTCTTTTCAGCAGCTGCCACCGTCTTCGGTGCATCTCGGAGCCTCTGGCGACGAGCAAGACTTGCCAAGGTGGGACGCATCAGGACCAAGTCAAAACCCAGGCAAGTTGTCCTGGAACGCTTTCCATTCGCTTGCCGAGAGTGAATTCAACAGGTAGGAGAGCGGCAGCCACCGTCCTCCGGCAGTCGGAAGGCTTCACACACAGGCCCGCTTCTTTGCGGCTTCGTTCTTCGCCTCTTCCAAGCAATCGCCATCTCTGCTTCTCGGAGGCGAAGAAGCGGCTAATTCGCGCACAGCTCAGTAGAGCGGCAGCGCAGCGCTCCGGAGCGCCGCTTCAAGCCGAAAGACCCCGGGAAACGGCACTTTCCTCCGGATAGCTCCGGAGCCGCGCTTCTGCCTCTCTAGTCGTCTCTAGCTTAGCGAAAAGCTTTCCCACTCCATTTGGCAAGGGGAGAGCGTACCTGCACTGCACACTAACCGCGGTTTGCAAAGAAAGAGGATTTGCTGCACATTCCAAGGACACGGCTCTTTCCGAGGCAATCTGCAACCTGCTGTCAGATGGAAGTGCTCTCTGCCCTCTCCTGCCCAGCTCTAGCTACTAGCGGGCACTTTCCAGCCTGGCCGAGGCAAACAACCTCGAGAGATGTCACAGAGCATAAGTGGGGCACAGATGCTCAAAAGCAGCAAAGCTGAAGAGCCTGGCTCAGCTTCACTAGTGTGCAATTGACTGACTGCGAAAAACAAAGCAGCAGAGCACCGGGCTTCTGGGCGCTGTGAAGGCAATTGCCAAAACCAGGCAGCTGCTCCTTCCCAAGCACAGGCAGCTGACTATGTTCTTGCTTGTCGACAAACTCACCGCTGCCCTTCTTTTCAGCAGCTGCCACCGTCTTCTGTGCATCTCGGAGCCTCTGGCGACGAGCAAGACTTGCCAAGGTGGGACGCATCAGGACCAAGTCAAAACCCAGGCAAGTTGTCCTGGAACGCTTTCCATTCGCTTGCCGAGAGTGAATTCAACAGGCAGGAGAGCGGCAGCCACCGTCCTCCGGCAGTCGGAAGGCTTCACACACAAGCCCGCTTCTTTGCGGCTTCGTTCTTCGCCTCTTCTAAGCAACCGCGATCTCTGCTTCTCGGAGGCGAAGAAGCGGCTAATTCGCATACAGCTCAGTAAAGCGGCAGCGGAGCGCTCCGGAGCGCCGCTTCAAGCCGAAAGACGCCGGGAAACGGCACTTTCCTCCGGATAGCTCCGGAGCCGCGCTTCTGCTTCTCTAGTCATCTCTAGCTTAGCGAAAAGCTTTCCCACTCCATTTGGCAAGGGGAGAGCGTACCTGCACTGCACACTAACCGCGGTTTGCAAAGAAAGAGGATTTGCTGCACATTCCAAGGACACGGCTCTTTCCGAGGCAATCTGCAACCTGCTGTCAGATGGAAGTGCTCTCTGCCCTCTCCTGCCCAGCTCTAGCTACTAGCGGGCACTTTCCAGCCTGGGCGAGGCAAACAACCTCCAGAGATGTCACAGAGCCTAAGTGGAGCACAGATGCTCAAAAGCAGCAAAGCTGAAGAGCCTGGCTCAGCTTCACTAGTGTGCAATTGACTGACTGCGAAAAACAAAGCAGCAGAGCACCGGGCTTCTGGGCGCTGTGAAGGCAATTGCCAAAACCAGGCAGCTGCTCCTTCCCAAGCACAGGCAGCTGCCTATGTTCTTGCTTGTCGACAAACTCACCGCTGCCCTTCTTTTCAGCAGCTGCCACCGTCTTCGGTGCATCTCGGAGCCTCTGGCGACGAGCAAGACTTGCCAAGGTGGGACGCATCAGGACCAAGTCAAAACCCAGGCAAGTTGTCCTGGAACGCTTTCCATTCGCTTGCCGAGAGTGAATTCAACAGGCAGGAGAGCGGCAGCCACCGTCCTCCAGCAGTCGGAAGGCTTCACACACCAGCCCGCTTCTTTGCGGCTTCGTTCTTCGCCTCTTCTAAGCAACCGCGATCTCTGCTTCTCGGAGGCGAAGAAGCGGCTAATTCGCGCACAGCTCAGTAAAGCGGCAGCGGAGCGCTCCGGAGCGCCGCTTCAAGCCGAAAGACCCCGAGAAACGGCACTTTCCTCCGGATAGCTCCGGAGCCGCGCTTCTGCTTCTCTAGTCATCTCTAGCTTAGCGAAAAGCTTTCCCACTCCATTTGGCAAGGGGAGAGCGTACCTGCACTGCACACTAACCGCGGTTTGCAAAGAAAGAGGATTTGCTGCACATTCCAAGGACACGGCTCTTTCCGAGGCAATCTGCAACCTGCTGTCAGCTGGAAGTGCTCTCTGCCCTCTCCTGCCCAGCTCTAGGTACTAGCGGGCACTTTCCAGCCTGGGCGAGGCAAACAACCTCGAGAGATGTCACAGAGCATAAGTGGGGCACAGATGCTCAAAAGCAGCAAAGCTGAAGAGCCTGGCTCAGCTTCACTAGTGTGCAATTGACTGACTGCGAAAAACAAAGCAGCAGAGCACCGGGCTTCTGGGCGCTGTGAAGGCAATTGCCAAAACCAGGCAGTTTCTCCTTCCCAAGCACAGGCAGCTGCCTATGTTCTTGCTTGTCGACAAACTCACCGCTGCCCTTCTTTTCAGCAGCTGCCACCGTCTTCTGTGCATCTCGGAGCCTCTGGCGACGAGCAAGACTTGCCAAGGTGGGACGCATCAGGACCAAGTCAAAACCCAGGCAAGTTGTCCTGGAACGCTTTCCATTCGCTTGCCGAGAGTGAATTCAAGAGGCAGGAGAGCGGCAGCCACCGTCCTCCAGCAGTCGGAAGGCTTCACACACAAGCCCGCTTCTTTGCGGCTTCGTTCTTCGCCTCTTCTAAGCAACCGCGATCTCTGCTTCTCGGAGGCGAAGAAGCGGCTAATTCGCGCACAGCTCAGTAAAGCGGCAGCGGAGCGCTCCGGAGCGCCGCTTCAAGCCGAAAGACGCCGGGAAACGGCACTTTCCTCCGGATAGCTCCGGAGCCGCGCTTCTGCTTCTCTAGTCATCTCTAGCTTAGCGAAAAGCTTTCCCACTCCATTTGGCAAGGGGAGAGCGTACCTGCACTGCACACTAACCGCGGTTTGCAAAGAAAGAGGATTTGCTGCACATTCCAAGGACACGGCTCTTTCCGAGGCAATCTGCAACCTGCTGTCAGATGGAAGTGCTCTCTGCCCTCTCCTGCCCAGCTCTAGCTACTAGCGGGCACTTTCCAGCCTGGGCGAGGCAAACAACCTCGAGAGATGTCACAGAGCCTAAGTGGAGCACAGATGCTCAAAAGCAGCAAAGCTGAAGAGCCTGGCTCAGCTTCACTAGTGTGCAAATGACTGACTGCGAAAAACAAAGCAGCAGTGCACCGGGCTTCTGGGCGCTGTGAAGGCAATTGCCAAAACCAGGCAGCTGCTCCTTCCCAAGCACAGGCAGCTGCCTATGTTCTTGCTTGTCGACAAACTCACCGCTGCCCTTCTTTTCAGCAGCTGCCACCGTCTTCGGTGCATCTCGGAGCCTCTGGCGACGAGCAAGACTTGCCAAGGTGGGACGCATCAGGACCAAGTCAAAACCCAGGCAAGTTGTCCTGGAACGCTTTCCATTCGCTTGCCGAGAGTGAATTCAAGAGGCAGGAGAGCGGCAGCCACCGTCCTCCGGCAGTCGGAAGGCTTCACACACAAGCCCGCTTCTTTGCGGCTTCGTTCTTCGCCTCTTCTAAGCAATCGCCATCTCTGCTTCTCGGAGGCGAAGAAGCGGCTAATTCGCGCACAGCTCAGTAAAGCGGCAGCGGAGCGCTCCGGAGCGCCGCTTCAAGCCGAAAGACCCCGGGAAACGGCACTTTCCTCCGGATAGCTCCGGAGCCGCGCTTCTGCTTCTCTAGTCATCTCTAGCTTAGCGAAAAGCTTTCCCACTCCATTTGGCAAGGGGAGAGCGTACCTGCACTGCACACTAACCGCGGTTTGCAAAGAAAGAGGATTTGCTGCACATTCCAAGGACACGGCTCTTTCCGAGGCAATCTGCAACCTGCTGTCAGATGGAAGTGCTCTCTGCCCTCTCCTGCCCAGCTCTAGCTACTAGCGGGCACTTGCCAGCCTGGCCGAGGCAAACAACCTCGAGAGATGTCACAGAGCATAAGTGGAGCACAGATGCTCAAAAGCAGCAAAGCTGAAGAGCCTGGCTCAGCTTCACTAGTGTGCAATTGACTGACTGCGAAAAACAAAGCAGCAGTGCACCGGGCTTCTGGGCGCTGTGAAGGCAATTGCCAAAACCAGGCAGCTGCTCCTTCCCAAGCACAGGCAGCTGCCTATGTTCTTGCTTGTCGACAAACTCACCGCTGCCCTTCTTTTCAGCAGCTGCCACCGTCTTCGGTGCATCTCGGAGCCTCTGGCGACGAGCAAGACTTGCCAAGGTGGGACGCATCAGGACCAAGTCAAAACCCAGGCAAGTTGTCCTGGAACGCTTTCCATTCGCTTGCCGAGAGTGAATTCAACAGGTAGGAGAGCGGCAGCCACCGTCCTCCGGCAGTCGGAAGGCTTCACACACAGGCCCGCTTCTTTGCGGCTTCGTTCTTCGCCTCTTCCAAGCAATCGCCATCTCTGCTTCTCGGAGGCGAAGAAGCGGCTAATTCGCGCACAGCTCAGTAGAGCGGCAGCGCAGCGCTCCGGAGCGCCGCTTCAAGCCGAAAGACGCCGGGAAACGGCACTTTCCTCCGGATAGCTCCGGAGCCGCGCTTCTGCCTCTCTAGTCGTCTCTAGCTTAGCGAAAAGCTTTCCCACTCCATTTGGCAAGGGGAGAGCGTACCTGCACTGCACACTAACCGCGGTTTGCAAAGAAAGAGGATTTGCTGCACATTCCAAGGACACGGCTCTTTCCGAGGCAATCTGCAACCTGCTGTCAGATGGAAGTGCTCTCTGCCCTCTCCTGCCCAGCTCTAGGTACTAGCGGGCACTTTCCAGCCTGGCCGAGGCAAACAACCTCGAGAGATGTCACAGAGCATAAGTGGAGCACAGATGCTCAAAAGCAGCAAAGCTGAAGAGCCTGGCTCAGCTTCACTAGTGTGCAATTGACTGACTGCGAAAAACAAAGCAGCAGAGCACCGGGCTTCTGGGCGCTGTGAAGGCAATTGCCAAAACCAGGCAGCTGCTCCTTCCCAAGCACAGGCAGCTGCCTATGTTCTTGCTTGTCGACAAACTCACCGCTGCCCTTCTTTTCAGCAGCTGCCACCGTCTTCGGTGCATCTCGGAGCCTCTGGCGACGAGCAAGACTTGCCAAGGTGGGACGCATCAGGACCAAGTCAAAACCCAGGCAAGTTGTCCTGGAACGCTTTCCATTCGCTTGCCGAGAGTGAATTCAACAGGCAGGAGAGCGGCAGCCACCGTCCTCCAGCAGTCGGAAGGCTTCACACACCAGCCCGCTTCTTTGCGGCTTCGTTCTTCGCCTCTTCTAAGCAACCGCGATCTCTGCTTCTCGGAGGCGAAGAAGCGGCTAATTCGCGCACAGCTCAGTAAAGCGGCAGCGGAGCGCTCCGGAGCGCCGCTTCAAGCCGAAAGACCCCGAGAAACGGCACTTTCCTCCGGATAGCTCCGGAGCCGCGCTTCTGCTTCTCTAGTCATCTCTAGCTTAGCGAAAAGCTTTCCCACTCCATTTGGCAAGGGGAGAGCGTACCTGCACTGCACACTAACCGCGGTTTGCAAAGAAAGAGGATTTGCTGCACATTCCAAGGACACGGCTCTTTCCGAGGCAATCTGCAACCTGCTGTCAGATGGAAGTGCTCTCTGCCCTCTCCTGCCCAGCTCTAGCTACTAGCGGGCACTTTCCAGCCTGGGCGAGGCAAACAACCTCGAGAGATGTCACAGAGCATAAGTGGGGCACAGATGCTCAAAAGCAGCAAAGCTGAAGAGCCTGGCTCAGCTTCACTAGTGTGCAATTGACTGACTGCGAAAAACAAAGCAGCAGAGCACCGGGCTTCTGGGCGCTGTGAAGGCAATTGCCAAAACCAGGCAGTTTCTCCTTCCCAAGCACAGGCAGCTGCCTATGTTCTTGCTTGTCGACAAACTCACCGCTGCCCTTCTTTTCAGCAGCTGCCACCGTCTTCTGTGCATCTCGGAGCCTCTGGCGACGAGCAAGACTTGCCAAGGTGGGACGCATCAGGACCAAGTCAAAACCCAGGCAAGTTGTCCTGGAACGCTTTCCATTCGCTTGCCGAGAGTGAATTCAAGAGGCAGGAGAGCGGCAGCCACCGTCCTCCAGCAGTCGGAAGGCTTCACACACAAGCCCGCTTCTTTGCGGCTTCGTTCTTCGCCTCTTCTAAGCAACCGCGATCTCTGCTTCTCGGAGGCGAAGAAGCGGCTAATTCGCGCACAGCTCAGTAAAGCGGCAGCGGAGCGCTCCGGAGCGCCGCTTCAAGCCGAAAGACGCCGGGAAACGGCACTTTCCTCCGGATAGCTCCGGAGCCGCGCTTCTGCTTCTCTAGTCATCTCTAGCTTAGCGAAAAGCTTTCCCACTCCATTTGGCAAGGGGAGAGCGTACCTGCACTGCACACTAACCGCGGTTTGCAAAGAAAGAGGATTTGCTGCACATTCCAAGGACACGGCTCTTTCCGAGGCAATCTGCAACCTGCTGTCAGATGGAAGTGCTCTCTGCCCTCTCCTGCCCAGCTCTAGCTACTAGCGGGCACTTTCCAGCCTGGGCGAGGCAAACAACCTCGAGAGATGTCACAGAGCCTAAGTGGAGCACAGATGCTCAAAAGCAGCAAAGCTGAAGAGCCTGGCTCAGCTTCACTAGTGTGCAAATGACTGACTGCGAAAAACAAAGCAGCAGTGCACCGGGCTTCTGGGCGCTGTGAAGGCAATTGCCAAAACCAGGCAGCTGCTCCTTCCCAAGCACAGGCAGCTGCCTATGTTCTTGCTTGTCGACAAACTCACCGCTGCCCTTCTTTTCAGCAGCTGCCACCGTCTTCGGTGCATCTCGGAGCCTCTGGCGACGAGCAAGACTTGCCAAGGTGGGACGCATCAGGACCAAGTCAAAACCCAGGCAAGTTGTCCTGGAACGCTTTCCATTCGCTTGCCGAGAGTGAATTCAAGAGGCAGGAGAGCGGCAGCCACCGTCCTCCGGCAGTCGGAAGGCTTCACACACAAGCCCGCTTCTTTGCGGCTTCGTTCTTCGCCTCTTCTAAGCAATCGCCATCTCTGCTTCTCGGAGGCGAAGAAGCGGCTAATTCGCGCACAGCTCAGTAAAGCGGCAGCGGAGCGCTCCGGAGCGCCGCTTCAAGCCGAAAGACCCCGGGAAACGGCACTTTCCTCCGGATAGCTCCGGAGCCGCGCTTCTGCTTCTCTAGTCATCTCTAGCTTAGCGAAAAGCTTTCCCACTCCATTTGGCAAGGGGAGAGCGTACCTGCACTGCACACTAACCGCGGTTTGCAAAGAAAGAGGATTTGCTGCACATTCCAAGGACACGGCTCTTTCCGAGGCAATCTGCAACCTGCTGTCAGATGGAAGTGCTCTCTGCCCTCTCCTGCCCAGCTCTAGCTACTAGCGGGCACTTGCCAGCCTGGCCGAGGCAAACAACCTCGAGAGATGTCACAGAGCATAAGTGGAGCACAGATGCTCAAAAGCAGCAAAGCTGAAGAGCCTGGCTCAGCTTCACTAGTGTGCAATTGACTGACTGCGAAAAACAAAGCAGCAGTGCACCGGGCTTCTGGGCGCTGTGAAGGCAATTGCCAAAACCAGGCAGCTGCTCCTTCCCAAGCACAGGCAGCTGCCTATGTTCTTGCTTGTCGACAAACTCACCGCTGCCCTTCTTTTCAGCAGCTGCCACCGTCTTCGGTGCATCTCGGAGCCTCTGGCGACGAGCAAGACTTGCCAAGGTGGGACGCATCAGGACCAAGTCAAAACCCAGGCAAGTTGTCCTGGAACGCTTTCCATTCGCTTGCCGAGAGTGAATTCAACAGGTAGGAGAGCGGCAGCCACCGTCCTCCGGCAGTCGGAAGGCTTCACACACAGGCCCGCTTCTTTGCGGCTTCGTTCTTCGCCTCTTCCAAGCAATCGCCATCTCTGCTTCTCGGAGGCGAAGAAGCGGCTAATTCGCGCACAGCTCAGTAGAGCGGCAGCGCAGCGCTCCGGAGCGCCGCTTCAAGCCGAAAGACGCCGGGAAACGGCACTTTCCTCCGGATAGCTCCGGAGCCGCGCTTCTGCCTCTCTAGTCGTCTCTAGCTTAGCGAAAAGCTTTCCCACTCCATTTGGCAAGGGGAGAGCGTACCTGCACTGCACACTAACCGCGGTTTGCAAAGAAAGAGGATTTGCTGCACATTCCAAGGACACGGCTCTTTCCGAGGCAATCTGCAACCTGCTGTCAGATGGAAGTGCTCTCTGCCCTCTCCTGCCCAGCTCTAGGTACTAGCGGGCACTTTCCAGCCTGGCCGAGGCAAACAACCTCGAGAGATGTCACAGAGCATAAGTGGAGCACAGATGCTCAAAAGCAGCAAAGCTGAAGAGCCTGGCTCAGCTTCACTAGTGTGCAATTGACTGACTGCGAAAAACAAAGCAGCAGAGCACCGGGCTTCTGGGCGCTGTGAAAGCAATTGCCAAAACCAGGCAGCTGCTCCTTCCCAAGCACAGGCAGCTGCCTATGTTCTTGCTTGTCGACAAACTCACCGCTGCCCTTCTTTTCAGCAGCTGCCACCGTCTTCGGTGCATCTCGGAGCCTCTGGTGACGAGCAAGACTTGCCAAGGTGGGACGCATCAGGACCAAGTCAAAACCCAGGCAAGTTGTCCTGGAACGCTTTCCATTCGTTTGCCGAGAGTGAATTCAACAGGCAGGAGGGCGGCAGCCACCGTCCTCCGGCAGTCGGAAGGCTTCGCACACAAGCCCGCTTCTTTGTGGCTTCGTTCTTCGCCTCTTCTAAGCAACCGCGATCTCTGCTTCTCGGAGGCGAAGAAGCGGCTAATTCGCGCACAGCTCAGTAGAGCGGCAGCGCAGCGCTCCGGAGCGCCGCTTCAAGCCGAAAGACCCCGGGAAACGGCACTTTCCTCCGGATAGCTCCGGAGCCGCGCTTCTGCTTCTCTAGTCATCTCTAGCTTAGCGAAAAGCTTTCCCACTCCATTTGGCAAGGGGAGAGCGTACCTGCACTGCACACTAACCGCGGTTTGCAAAGAAAGAGGATTTGCTGCACATTTCAATGACACGGCTCTCTCCGAGGCAATCTGCAACCTGCTGTCAGATGCAAGTGCTCTCTGCCCTCTCCTGCCCAGCTCTAGGTACTAGCGAGCACTTTCCAGCCTGGCCGAGGCAAACAACCTCGAGAGATGTCACAGAGCCTAAGTGGAGCACAGATGCTCAAAAGCAGCAAAGCTGAAGAGCCTGGCTCAGCTTCACTAGTGTGCAATTGACTGACTGCGAAAAACAAAGCAGCAGAGCACCGGGCTTCTGGGCGCTGTGAAGGCAATTGCCAAAACCAGGCAGCTCCTCCTTCCCAAGCACAGGCAGCTGCCTATGTTCTTGCTTGTCGACAAACTCACCGCTGCCCTTCTTTTCAGCAGCTGCCACCGTCTTCTGTGCATCTCGGAGCCTCTGGCGACGAGCAAGACTTGCCAAGGTGGGATGCATCAGGACCAAGTCAAAACCCAGGCAAGTTGTCCTGGAACGCTTTCCATTCGCTTGCAGAGAGTGAATTCAACAGGCAGGAGGGCGGCAGCCACCGTCCTCCAGCAGTCGGAAGGCTTCACACACAAGCCCGCTTCTTTGCGGCTTCGTTCTTCGCCTCTTCCAAGCAACCGCGATCTCTGCTTCTCGGAGGCGAAGAAGCGGCTAATTCGCGCATAGCTCAGTAGAGCGGCAGCGCAGCGCTCCGGAGCGCCGCTTCAAGCCGAAAGACGGCGGGAAGCGGCACTTTCCTCCGGATAGCTCCGGAGCCGCGCTTCTGCTTCTCTAGTCATCTCTAGCTTAGCGAAAAGCTTTCCCACTCCATTTGGCAAGGGGAGAGCGTACCTGCACTGCACACTAACCGCGGTTTGCAAAGAAAGAGGATTTGCTGCACATTCCAAGGACACGGCTCTTTCCGAGGCAATCTGCAACCTGCTGTCAGATGGAAGTGCTCTCTGCCCTCTCCTGCCCAGCTCTAGCTACTAGCGGGCACTTTCCAGCCTGGCCGAGGCAAACAACCTCGAGAGATGTCACAGAGCATAAGTGGAGCACAGATGCTCAAAAGCAGCAAAGCTGAAGAGCCTGGCTCAGCTTCACTAGTGTGCAATTGACTGACTGCGAAAAACAAAGCAGCAGAGCACCGGGCTTCTGGGCGCTGTGAAGGCAATTGCCAAAACCAGGCAGCTGCTCCTTCCCAAGCACAGGCAGCTGCCTATGTTCTTGCTTGTCGACAAACTCACCGCTGCCCTTCTTTTCAGCAGCTGCCACCGTCTTCGGTGCATCTCGGAGCCTCTGGCGACGAGCAAGACTTGCCAAGGTGGGACGCATCAGGACCAAGTCAAAACCCAGGCAAGTTGTCCTGGAACGCTTTCCATTCGCTTGCCGAGAGTGAATTCAACAGGCAGGAGAGCGGCAGCCACCGTCCTCCGGCAGTCGGAAGGCTTCGCACACAAGCCCGCTTCTTTGTGGCTTCGTTCTTCGCCTCTTCTAAGCAACCGCGATCTCTGCTTCTCGGAGGCGAAGAAGCGGCTAATTCGCGCACAACTCAGTAGAGCGACAGCGCAGCGCTCCGGAGCGCCGCTTCAAGCCGAAAGACGGCGGGAAGCGGCACTTTCCTCCGGATAGCTCCGGAGCCGCGCTTCTGCTTCTCTAGTCATCTCTAGCTTAGCGAAAAGCTTTCCCACTCCATTTGGCAAGGGGAGAGCGTACCTGCACTGCACACTAACCGCGGTTTGCAAAGAAAGAGGATTTGCTGCACATTTCAATGACACGGCTCTCTCCGAGGCAATCTGCAACCTGCTGTCAGATGGAAGTGCTCTCTGCCCTCTCCTGCCCAGCTCTAGGTACTAGCGGGCACTTTCCAGCCTGGCCGAGGCAAACAACCTCGAGAGATGTCACAGAGCCTAAGTGGAGCACAGATGCTCAAAAGCAGCAAAGCTGAAGAGCCTGGCTCAGCTTCACTAGTGTGCAATTGACTGACTGCGAAAAACAAAGCAGCAGAGCACCGGGCTTCTGGGCGCTGTGAAGGCAATTGCCAAAACCAGGCAGCTGCTCCTTCCCAAGCACAGGCAGCTGCCTATGTTCTTGCTTGTCGACAAACTCACCGCTGCCCTTCTTTTCAGCAGCTGCCACCGTCTTCTGTGCATCTCGGAGCCTCTGGCGACGAGCAAGACTTGCCAAGGTGGGATGCATCAGGACCAAGTCAAAACCCAGGCAAGTTGTCCTGGAACGCTTTCCATTCGCTTGCAGAGAGTGAATTCAACAGGCAGGAGGGCGGCAGCCACCGTCCTCCAGCAGTCGGAAGGCTTCACACACAAGCCCGCTTCTTTGCGGCTTCGTTCTTCTCCTCTTCTAAGCAACCGCGATCTCTGCTTCTCGGAGGCGTAGAAGCGGCTAATTCGCGCATAGCTCAGTAGAGCGGCAGCGCAGCGCTCCGGAGCGCCGCTTCAAGCCGAAAGACGCCGGGAAGCGGCACTTTCCTCCGGATAGCTCCGGAGCCGCGCTTCTGCTTCTCTAGTCATCTCTAGCTTAGCGAAAAGCTTTCCCACTCCATTTGGCAAGGGGAGAGCGTACCTGCACTGCACACTAACCGCGGTTTGCAAAGAAAGAGGATTTGCTGCACATTCCAAGGACACGGCTCTTTCCAAGGCAATCTGCAACCTGCTGTCAGATGGAAGTGCTCTCTGCCCTCTCCTGCCCAGCTCTAGCTACTAGCGGGCACTTTCCAGCCTGGGCGAGGCAAACAACCTCCAGAGATGTCACAGAGCATAAGTGGAGCACAGATGCTCAAAAGCAGCAAAGCTGAAGAGCCTGGCTCAGCTTCACTAGTGTGCAATTGACTGACTGCGAAAAACAAAGCAGCAGAGCACCGGGCTTCTGGGCGCTGTGAAGGCAATTGCCAAAACCAGGCAGCTGCTCCTTCCCAAGCACAGGCAGCTGCCTATGTTCTTGCTTGTCGACAAACTCACCGCTGCCCTTCTTTTCAGCAGCTGCCACCGTCTTCTGTGCATCTCGGAGCCTCTGGCGACGAGCAAGACTTGCCAAGGTGGGACGCATCAGGACCAAGTCAAAACCCAGGCAAGTTGTCCTGGAACGCTTTCCATTCGCTTGCCGAGAGTGAATTCAAGAGGCAGGAGAGCGGCAGCCACCGTCCTCCAGCAGTCGGAAGGCTTGGCACACAAGCCCGCTTCTTTGCGGCTTCGTTCTTCGCCTCTTCTAAGCAACCGCGATCTCTGCCTCTCGGAGGCGAAGAAGCGGCTAATTCGCGCACAGTTCAATAGTGCGGCAGCGCAGCGCTCCGGAGCGCCGCTTCAAGCCGAAAGACGGCGGGAAGCGGCACTTTCCTCCGGATAGCTCCGGAGCCGCGCTTCTGCTTCTCTAGTCATCTCTAGCTTAGCGAAAAGCTTTCCCACTCCATTTGGCAAGGGGAGAGCGTACCTGCACTGCACACTAACCGCGGTTTGCAAAGAAAGAGGATTTGCTGCACATTCCAAGGACACGGCTCTTTCCGAGGCAATCTGCAACCTGCTGTCAGATGGAAGTGCTCTCTGCCCTCTCCTGCCCAGCTCTAGCTACTAGCGGGCACTTTCCAGCCTGGGCGAGGCAAACAACCTCGAGAGATGTCACAGAGCCTAAGTGGAGCACAGATGTTCAAAAGCAGCAAAGCTGAAGAGCCTGGCTCAGCTTCACTAGTGTGCAATTGACTGACTGCGAAAAACAAAGCAGCAGTGCACCGGGCTTCTGGGCGCTGTGAAGGCAATTGCCAAAACCAGGCAGCTGCTCCTTCCCAAGCACAGGCAGCTGCCTATGTTCTTGCTTGTCGACAAACTCACCGCTGCCCTTCTTTTCAGCAGCTGCCACCGTCTTCTGTGTATCTCGGAGCCTCTGCCGACGAGCAAGACTTGCCAAGGTGGGACGCATCAGGACCAAGTCAAAACCCAGGCAAGTTGTCCTGGAACGCTTTCCATTCGCTTGCCGAGAGTGAATTCAACAGGTAGGAGAGCGGCAGCCACCGTCCTCCGGCAGTCGGAAGGCTTCACACACAAGCCCGCTTCTTTGCGGCTTCGTTCTTCGCCTCTTCCAAGCAACCGCGATCTCTGCTTCTCGGAGGCGAAGAAGCGGCTAATTCGCGCACAGTTCAATAGAGCGGCAGCAAAGCGCTCCAGAGCGCCGCTTCAAGCCGAAAGACCCCGGGAAACGGCACTTTCCTCCGGATTGCTCCGGAGCCGCGCTTCTGCTTCTCTAGTCATCTCTAGCTTAGCGAAAAGCTTTCCCACTCCATTTGGCAAGGAGAGAGCGTACCTGCACTGCACACTAACCGCGGTTTGCAAAGAAAGAGGATTTGCTGCACATTCCAAGGACACGGCTCTTTCCGAGGCAATCTGCAACCTGCTGTCAGATGGAAGTGCTCTCTGCCCTCTCCTGCCCAGCTCTAGCTACTAGCGGGCACTTTCCAGCCTGGCCGAGGCAAACAACCTCGAGAGATGTCACAGAGCATAAGTGGAGCACAGATGCTCAAAAGCAGCAAAGCTGAAGAGCCTGGCTCAGCTTCACTAGTGTGCAATTGACTGACTGCGAAAAACAAAGCAGCAGAGCACCGGGCTTCTGGGCGCTGTGAAAGCAATTGCCAAAACCAGGCAGCTGCTCCTTCCCAAGCACAGGCAGCTGCCTATGTTCTTGCTTGTCGACAAACTCACCGCTGCCCTTCTTTTCAGCAGCTGCCACCGTCTTCGGTGCATCTCGGAGCCTCTGGTGACGAGCAAGACTTGCCAAGGTGGGACGCATCAGGACCAAGTCAAAACCCAGGCAAGTTGTCCTGGAACGCTTTCCATTCGCTTGCCGAGAGTGAATTCAACAGGCAGGAGGGCGGCAGCCACCGTCCTCCGGCAGTCGGAAGGCTTCGCACACAAGCCCGCTTCTTTGTGGCTTCGTTCTTCGCCTCTTCTAAGCAACCGCGATCTCTGCTTCTCGGAGGCGAAGAAGCGGCTAATTCGCGCACAGCTCAGTAGAGCGGCAGCGCAGCGCTCCGGAGCGCCGCTTCAAGCCGAAAGACCCCGGGAAACGGCACTTTCCTCCGGATAGCTCCGGAGCCGCGCTTCTGCTTCTCTAGTCATCTCTAGCTTAGCGAAAAGCTTTCCCACTCCAGTTGGCAAGGGGAGAGCGTACCTGCACTGCACACTAACCGCGGTTTGCAAAGAAAGAGGATTTGCTGCACATTTCAATGACACGGCTCTCTCCGAGGCAATCTGCAACCTGCTGTCAGATGCAAGTGCTCTCTGCCCTCTCCTGCCCAGCTCTAGGTACTAGCGGGCACTTTCCAGCCTGGCCGAGGCAAACAACCTCCAGAGATGTCACAGAGCATAAGTGGAGCACAGATGCTCAAAAGCAGCAAAGCTGAAGAGCCTGGCTCAGCTTCACTAGTGTGCAATTGACTGACTGCGAAAAACAAAGCAGCAGTGCACCGGGCTTCTGGGCGCTGTGAAGGCAATTGCCAAAACCAGGCAGCTGCTCCTTCCCAAGCACAGGCAGCTGCCTATGTTCTTGCTTGTCGACAAACTCACCGCTGCCCTTCTTTTCAGCAGCTGCCACCGTCTTCTGTGCATCTCGGAGCCTCTGGCGACGAGCAAGACTTGCCAAGGTGGGATGCATCAGGACCAAGTCAAAACCCAGGCAAGTTGTCCTGGAACGCTTTCCATTCGCTTGCAGAGAGTGAATTCAACAGGCAGGAGGGCGGCAGCCACCGTCCTCCAGCAGTCGGAAGGCTTCACACACAAGCCCGCTTCTTTGCGGCTTCGTTCTTCGCCTCTTCTAAGCAACCGCGATCTCTGCTTCTCGGAGGCGAAGAAGCGGCTAATTCGCGCATAGCTCAGTAGAGCGGCAGCGGAGCGCTCCGGAGCGCCGCTTCAAGCCGAAAGACGGCGGGAAGCGGCACTTTCCTCCGGATAGCTCCGGAGCCGCGCTTCTGCTTCTCTAGTCATCTCTAGCTTAGCGAAAAGCTTTCCCACTCCATTTGGCAAGGGGAGAGCGTACCTGCACTGCACACTAACCGCGGTTTGCAAAGAAAGAGGATTTGCTGCACATTCCAAGGACACGGCTCTTTCCGAGGCAATCTGCAACCTGCTGTCAGATGGAAGTGCTCTCTGCCCTCTCCTGCCCAGCTCTAGGTACTAGCGGGCACTTTCCAGCCTGGCCGAGGCAAACAACCTCGAGAGATGTCACAGAGCATAAGTGGAGCACAGATGCTCAAAAGCAGCAAAGCTGAAGAGCCTGGCTCAGCTTCACTAGTGTGCAATTGACTGACTGCGAAAAACAAAGCAGCAGAGCACCGGGCTTCTGGGCGCTGTGAAGGCAATTGCCAAAACCAGGCAGCTGCTCCTTCCCAAGCACAGGCAGCTGCCTATGTTCTTGCTTGTCGACAAACTCACCGCTGCCCTTCTTTTCAGCAGCTGCCACCGTCTTCGGTGCATCTCGGAGCCTCTGGCGACGAGCAAGACTTGCCAAGGTGGGACGCATCAGGACCAAGTCAAAACCCAGGCAAGTTGTCCTGGAACGCTTTCCATTCGCTTGCCGAGAGTGAATTCAAGAGGCAGGAGAGCGGCAGCCACCGTCCTCCAGCAGTCGGAAGGCTTCACACACAAGCCCGCTTCTTTGCGGCTTCGTTCTTCGCCTCTTCTAAGCAACCGCGATCTCTGCCTCTCGGAGGCGAAGAAGCGGCTAATTCGCGCACAGTTCAATAGAGCGGCAGCAAAGCGCTCCGGAGCGCCGCTTCAAGCCGAAAGACCCCGGGAAACGGCACTTTCCTCCGGATTGCTCCGGAGCCGCGCTTCTGCTTCTCTAGTCATCTCTAGCTTAGCGAAAAGCTTTCCCACTCCATTTGGCAAGGGGAGAGCGTACCTGCACTGCACACTAACCGCGGTTTGCAAAGAAAGAGGATTTGCTGCACATTCCAAGGACACGGCTCTTTCCGAGGCAATCTGCAACCTGCTGTCAGATGGAAGTGCTCTCTGCCCTCTCCTGCCCAGCTCTAGCTACTAGCGGGCACTTGCCAGCCTGGCCGAGGCAAACAACCTCGAGAGATGTCACAGAGCATAAGTGGAGCACAGATGCTCAAAAGCAGCAAAGCTGAAGAGCCTGGCTCAGCTTCACTAGTGTGCAATTGACTGACTGCGAAAAACAAAGCAGCAGAGCACCGGGCTTCTGGGCGCTGTGAAGGCAATTGCCAAAACCAGGCAGCTGCTCCTTCCCAAGCACAGGCAGCTGCCTATGTTCTTGCTTGTCGACAAACTCACCGCTGCCCTTCTTTTCAGCAGCTGCCACCGTCTTCGGTGCATCTCGGAGCCTCTGGCGACGAGCAAGACTTGCCAAGGTGGGACGCATCAGGACCAAGTCAAAACCCAGGCAAGTTGTCCTGGAACGCTTTCCATTCGCTTGCCGAGAGTGAATTCAACAGGTAGGAGAGCGGCAGCCACCGTCCTCCGGCAGTCGGAAGGCTTCACACACAGGCCCGCTTCTTTGCGGCTTCGTTCTTCGCCTCTTCCAAGCAATCGCCATCTCTGCTTCTCGGAGGCGAAGAAGCGGCTAATTCGCGCACAGCTCAGTAGAGCGGCAGCGCAGCGCTCCGGAGCGCCGCTTCAAGCCGAAAGACCCCGGGAAACGGCACTTTCCTCCGGATAGCTCCGGAGCCGCGCTTCTGCCTCTCTAGTCGTCTCTAGCTTAGCGAAAAGCTTTCCCACTCCATTTGGCAAGGGGAGAGCGTACCTGCACTGCACACTAACCGCGGTTTGCAAAGAAAGAGGATTTGCTGCACATTCCAAGGACACGGCTCTTTCCGAGGCAATCTGCAACCTGCTGTCAGATGGAAGTGCTCTCTGCCCTCTCCTGCCCAGCTCTAGCTACTAGCGGGCACTTTCCAGCCTGGCCGAGGCAAACAACCTCGAGAGATGTCACAGAGCATAAGTGGGGCACAGATGCTCAAAAGCAGCAAAGCTGAAGAGCCTGGCTCAGCTTCACTAGTGTGCAATTGACTGACTGCGAAAAACAAAGCAGCAGAGCACCGGGCTTCTGGGCGCTGTGAAGGCAATTGCCAAAACCAGGCAGCTGCTCCTTCCCAAGCACAGGCAGCTGACTATGTTCTTGCTTGTCGACAAACTCACCGCTGCCTTTCTTTTCAGCAGCTGCCACCGTCTTCGGTGCATCTCGGAGCCTCTGGCGACGAGCAAGACTTGCCAAGGTGGGACGCATCAGGACCAAGTCAAAACCCAGGCAAGTTGTCCTGGAACGCTTTCCATTCGCTTGCCGAGAGTGAATTCAACAGGCAGGAGAGCGGCAGCCACCGTCCTCCAGCAGTCGGAAGGCTTCACACACAAGCCCGCTTCTTTGCGGCTTCGTTCTTCGCCTCTTCTAAGCAACCGCGATCTCTGCTTCTCGGAGGCGAAGAAGCGGCTAATTCGCATACAGCTCAGTAAAGCGGCAGCGGAGCGCTCCGGAGCGCCGCTTCAAGCCGAAAGACGCCGGGAAACGGCACTTTCCTCCGGATAGCTCCGGAGCCGCGCTTCTGCTTCTCTAGTCATCTCTAGCTTAGCGAAAAGCTTTC
>NW_027099454.1:0-33560 GCF_031753505.1 Anomalospiza imberbis | reverse complement strand
TCCAGGACAACGTGCCTGGGTTTTGACTTGGTCCTGATGCGTCCCACCTTGGCAAGTTTTGCTCGTCGCCAGAGGCTCCGAGATGCACAGAAGACGGTGGCAGCTGCTGAAAAGAAGGGCAGCGGTGAGTTTGTCGACAAGCAAGAACATAGGCAGCTGCCTGTGCTTGGGAAGGAGCAGCTGCCTGGTTTTGGCAATTGCCTTCACAGCGCCCAGAAGCCCGGTGCTCTGCTGCTTTGTTTTTCGCAGTCAGTCAATTGCACACTAGTGAAGCTGAGCCAGGCTCTTCAGCTTTGCTGCTTTTGAGCATCTGTGCTCCACTTCTGCTCTGTGACTTCTCTGGAGGTTGTTTGCCTCGGCCAGGCTGGAAAGTGCCCGCTAGTGCACAGAGCTGGGCAGGAGAGGGCAGAGAGCACTTCCATCTGACAGCAGGTTGCAGATTGCCTCGGAAAGAGCCGTGTCCTTGGAATGTGCAGCAAATCCTCTTTCTTTGCAAACCGCGGTTCGTGTGCAGTGCAGGTACGCTCTCCCCTTGCCACGCTCTCCCCTTGCCAAATGGAGTGGGAAAGCTTTTCGCTAAGATAGAGATGACTAGAGAAGCAGAAGCGCGGCTCCGGAGCTATCCGGAGGGAAGTGCCGCTTCCCAGTGTATTTCGGCTTGAAGCGGCGCTCCGGAGCGCTCCGCTGCCGCTCTACTGAGCTGTGCGCGAATTAGCCGCTTCTTCGCCTCTGAGAGGCAGAGATCGCGGTTGCTTGGAAGAGGCGAAGAACGAAGCCGCAAAGAAGCGGGCTTGTGTGCGAAGCCTTCAGACTGCTGGAGGACGGTGGCTGCCGCTCTCCTGCCTCTTGAATTCACTCTCGGCAAGCGAATGGAAAGCGTTCCAGGACAACTTGCCTGGGTTTTTACTTGGTCCTGATGCGTCCCACCTTGGCAAGTTTTGCTCGTCGCCAGAGGCTCCGAGATGCACCGAAGACGGTGGCAGCTGCTGAAAAGAAGGGCAGCGGTGAGTTTGTCGACAAGCAAGAACATAGGCAGCTGCCTGTGCTTGGGAAGGAGCAGCTGCCTGGTTTTGGCAATTGCCTTCACAGCGCCCAGAAGCCCGGTGCTCTGCTGCTTTGTTTTTCGCAGTCAGTCAATTACACACTAGTGAAGCTGAGCCAGGCTCTTCAGCTTTGCTGCTTTTGAGCATCTGTGCTCCACTTATGCTCTGTGACATCTCTGGAGGTTGTTTGCCTCGGCCAGGCTGGAAAGTGCCGCTAGTACACAGAGCTGGGCAGGAGAGGGCAGAGAGCACTTCCATCTGACAGCAGGTTGCAGATTGCCTCGGAAAGAGCCGTGTCCTTGGAATGTGCAGCAAATCCTCTTTCTTTGCAAACCGCGGTTAGTGTGCAGTGCAGGTACGCTCTCCCCTTGCCAAATGGAGTGGGAAAGCTTTTTCGCTAAGCTAGAGATGACTAGAGAAGCAGAAGCGCGGCTCCGGAGCTATCCGGAGGAAAGTGCCGCTTCCCAGTGTATTTCGGCTTGAAGCGGCGCTCCGGAGCGCTCCGCTGCCGCTCTACTGAGCTGTGCGCGAATTAGCCGCTTCTTCGCCTCTGAGAGGCAGAGATCGCGGTTGCTTGGAAGAGGCGAAGAACAAAGCCGCAAAGAAGCGGGCTTGTGTGCGAAGCCTTCCGACTGCTGGAGACGGTGGCTGCCGCTCTCCTGCCTGTTGAATTCACTCTCGGCAAGCGAATGGAAAGCGTTCCAGGACAACTTGCCTGAGTTTTGACTTGGTCCTGATGCGTCCCACCTTGGCAAGTCTTGCTCGTCGCCAGAGGCTCCGAGATGCACAGAAGACGGTGGCAGCTGCTGAAAAGAAGGGCAGCGGTGAGTTTGTCGACAAGCAAGAACATAGGCAGCTGCCTGTGCTGGGAAGGAGCAGCTGCCTGGTTTTGGCAATTGCCTTCACAGCGCCCAGAAGCCCGGTGCTCTGCTGCTTTGTTTTTCGCAGTCAGTCATTGCACACTAGTGAAGCTGAGCCAGGCTCTTCAGCTTTGCTGCTTTTGAGCATCTGTGCTCCACTTATGCTCTGTGACATCTCTGGAGGTTGTTTGCCTCGCCCAGGCTGGCAAGTGCCCGCTAGTACCTAGAGCTGGGCAGGAGAGGCAGAGAGCACTTCCATCTGACAGCAGGTTGCAGATTGCCTCGGAAAGAGCCGTGTCCTTGGAATGTGCAGCAAATCCTCTTTCTTTGCAAACCGCGGTTAGTGTGCAGTGCAGGTCCACTCTCCCCTTGCCAAATGGAGTGGGAAAGCTTTTCGCTAAGCTAGAGATGACTAGAGAAGCAGAAGCGCGGCTCCGGAGCTATCCGGAGGGAAGTGCCGCTTCCCAGTGTATTTCGGCTTGAAGCGGCGCTCCGGAGCGCTGCGCTGCCGCTCTACTGAGCTGTGCGCGAATTAGCCGCTTCTTCGCCTCCGAGAGTCAGAGATCGCGGTTGCTTGGAAGAGGCGAAGAACGAAGCCGCAAAGAAGCGGGCTTGTGTGCGAAGCCTTACGACTGCTGGAGGACGGTGGCTGCCGCTCTCCTGCCTCTTGAATTCACTCTCGGCAAGCGAATGGAAAGCGTTCCAGGACAACTTGCCTGGGTTTTTACTTGGTCCTGATGCGTCCACCTTGGCAAGTTTTGCTCGTCGCCAGAGGCTCCGAGATGCACAGAAGACGGTGGCAGCTGCTGAAAAGAAGGGCAGCGGTGAGTTTGTCGACAAGCAAGAACCTAGGCAGCTGCCTGTGCTTGGGAAGGAGCAGCTGCCTGGTTTTGGCAATTGCCTTCACAGCGCCCAGAAGCCCGGTGCTCTGCTGCTTTGTTTTTCGCAGTCAGTCAATTGCACACTAGTCAAGCTGAGCCAGGCTCTTCAGCTTTGCTGCTTTTGAGCATCTGTGCTCCACTTCTGCTCTGTGACTTCTCTGGAGGTTGTTTGCCTCGGCCAGGCTGGAAAGTGCCCGCTAGTGCACAGAGCTGGGCAGGAGAGGGCAGAGAGCACTTCCATCTGACAGCAGGTTGCAGATTGCCTCGGAAAGAGCCGTGTCCTTGGAATGTGCAGCAAATCCTCTTTCTTTGCAAACCGCGGTTAGTGTGCAGTGCAGGTACGCTCTCCCCTTGCCAAATGGAGTGGAAAGCTTTTCGCTAAGCTAGAGATGACTAGAGAAGCAGAAGCGCGGCTCCGGAGCTATCCGGAGGAAAGTGCCGCTTCCCAGTGTATTTCGGCTTGAAGCGGCGCTCCGGAGCGCTCCGCTGCCGCTCTACTGAGCTGTGCGCGAATTAGCCGCTTCTTCGCCTCTGAGAGGCAGAGATCGCGTGCTTGGAAGAGGCGAAGAACGAAGCCGCAAAGAAGCGGGCTTGTGTGCGAAGCCTTCCGACTGCTGGAGGACGGTGGCTGCCGCTCTCCTGCCTGTTGAATTCACTCTCGGCAAGCGAATGGAAAGCGTTCCAGGACAACTTGCCTGAGTTTGACTTGGTCCTGATGCGTCCCACCTTGGCAAGTCTTGCTCGTCGCCAGAGGCTCCGAGATGCACAGAAGACGGTGGCAGCTGCTGAAAAGAAGGGCAGCGGTGAGTTTGTCGACAAGCAAGAACATAGGCAGCTGCCTGTGCTTGGGAAGGAGCAGCTGCCTGGTTTTGGCAATTGCCTTCACAGCGCCCAGAAGCCCGGTGCTCTGCTGCTTTGTTTTTTCGCAGTCAGTCAATTGCACACTAGTGAAGCTGAGCCAGGCTCTTCAGCTTTGCTGCTTTTGAGCATCTGTGCTCCACTTATGCTCTGTGACATCTCTGGAGGTTGTTTGCCTCGCCCAGGCTGGCAAGTGCCCGCTAGTACCTAGAGCTGGGCAGGAGAGGGCAGAGAGCACTTCCATCTGACAGCAGGTTGCAGATTGCCTCGAAAGAGCCGTGTCCTTGGAATGTGCAGCAAATCCTCTTTCTTTGCAAACCGCGGTTTGTCTGCAGTGCAGGTCCACTCTCCCCTTGCCAAATGGAGTGGGAAAGCTTTTCGCTAAGCTAGAGATGACTAGAGAAGCAGAAGCGCGGCTCCGGAGCTATCCGGAGGGAAGTGCCGCTTCCCAGTGTATTTCGGCTTGAAGCGGCGCTCCGGAGCGCTCCGCTGCCGCTCTACTGAGCTGTGCGCGAATTAGCCGCTTCTTCGCCTCTGAGAGGCAGAGATCGCTGTTGCTTGGAAGAGGCGAAGAACGAAGCCGCAAAGAAGCGGGCTTGTGTGCGAAGCCTTACGACTGCTGGAGGACGGTGGCTGCCGCTCTCCTGCCTCTTGAATTCACTCTCGGCAAGCGAATGGAAAGCGTTCCAGGACAACTTGCCTGGGTTTTTACTTGGTCCTGATGCGTCCCACCTTGGCAAGTTTTGCTCGTCGCCAGAGGCTCCGAGATGCACCGAAGACGTGGCAGCTGCTGAAAAGAAGGGCAGCGGTGAGTTTGTCGACAAGCAAGAACATAGGCAGCTGCCTGTGCTTGGGAAGGAGCAGCTGCCTGGTTTTGGCAATTGCCTTCACAGCGCCCAGAAGCCCGGTGCTCTGCTGCTTTGTTTTTCGCAGTCAGTCAATTACACACTAGTGAAGCTGAGCCAGGCTCTTCAGCTTTGCTGCTTTTGAGCATCTGTGCTCCACTTCTGCTCTGTGACTTCTCTGGAGGTTGTTTGCCTCGGCCAGGCTGGCAAGTGCCCGCTAGTGCACAGAGCTGGGCAGGAGAGGGCAGAGAGCACTTCCATCTGACAGCAGGTTGCAGATTGCCTCGGAAAGAGCCGTGTCCTTGGAATGTGCAGCAAATCCTCTTTCTTTGCAAACCGCGGTTAGTGTGCAGTGCAGGTACGCTCTCCCCTTGCCAAATGGAGTGGGAAAGCTTTTCGCTAAGCTAGAGATGACTAGAGAAGCAGAAGCGCGGCTCCGGAGCTATCCGGAGGAAAGTGCCGCTTCCCAGTGTATTTCGGCTTGAAGCGGCGCTCCGGAGCGCTCCGCTGCGCTCTACTGAGCTGTGCGCGAATTAGCCGCTTCTTCGCCTCTGAGAGGCAGAGATCGCGGTTGCTTGGAAGAGGCGAAGAACAAAGCCGCAAAGAAGCGGGCTTGTGTGCGAAGCCTTCAGACTGCTGGAGGACGGTGGCTGCCGCTCTCCTGCCTGTTGAATTCACTCTCGGCAAGCGAATGGAAAGCGTTCCAGGACAACTTGCCTGGGTTTTGACTTGGTCCTGATGCGTCCCACCTTGGCAAGTCTTGCTCGTCGCCAGAGGCTCCGAGATGCACAGAAGACGGTGGCAGCTGCTGAAAAGAAGGGCAGCGGTGAGTTTGTCGACAAGCAAGAACATAGGCAGCTGCCTGTGCTTGGAAGGAGCAGCTGCCTGGTTTTGGCAATTGCCTTCACAGCGCCCAGAAGCCCGGTGCTCTGCTGCTTTGTTTTTCGCAGTCAGTCAATTGCACACTAGTGAAGCTGAGCCAGGCTCTTCAGCTTTGCTGCTTTTGAGCATCTGTGCTCCACTTATGCTCTGTGACATCTCTGGAGGTTGTTTGCCTCGCCCAGGCTGGCAAGTGCCCGCTAGTACCTAGAGCTGGGCAGGAGAGGGCAGAGAGCACTTCCATCTGACAGCAGCTTGCAGATTGCCTCGGAAAGAGCCGTGTCCTTGGAATGTGCAGCAAATCCTCTTTCTTTGCAAACCGCGGTTTGTCTGCAGTGCAGGTCCACTCTCCCCTTGCCAAATGGAGTGGGAAAGCTTTTCGCTAAGATAGAGATGACTAGAGAAGCAGAAGCGCGGCTCCGGAGCTATCCGGAGGGAAGTGCCGCTTCCCAGTGTATTTCGGCTTGAAGCGGCGCTCCGGAGCGCTCCGCTGCCGCTCTACTGAGCTGTGCGCGAATTAGCCGCTTCTTCGCCTCTGAGAGGCAGAGATCGCTGTTGCTTGGAAGAGGCGAAGAACGAAGCCGCAAAGAAGCGGGCTGTGTGCGAAGCCTTACGACTGCTGGAGGACGGTGGCTGCCGCTCTCCTGCCTCTTGAATTCACTCTCGGCAAGCGAATGGAAAGCGTTCCAGGACAACTTGCCTGGGTTTTTACTTGGTCCTGATGCGTCCCACCTTGGCAAGTTTTGCTCGTCGCCAGAGGCTGCGAGATGCACAGAAGACGGTGGCAGCTGCTGAAAAGAAGGGCAGCGGTGAGTTTGTCGACAAGCAAGAACATAGGCAGCTGCCTGTGCTTGGGAAGGAGCAGCTGCCTGGTTTTGGCAATTGCCTTCACAGCGCCCAGAAGCCCGGTGCTCTGCTGCTTTGTTTTTCGCAGTCAGTCAATTACACACTAGTGAAGCTGAGCCAGGCTCTTCAGCTTTGCTGCTTTTGAGCATCTGTGCTCCACTTCTGCTCTGTGACTTCTCTGGAGGTTGTTTGCCTCGCCCAGGCTGGCAAGTGCCCGCTAGTGCACAGAGCTGGGCAGGAGAGGGCAGAGAACACTTCCATCTGACAGCAGGTTGCAGATTGCCTCGGAAAGAGCCGTGTCCTTGAATGTGCAGCAAATCCTCTTTCTTTGCAAACCGCGGTTCGTGTGCAGTGCAGGTACGCTCTCCCCTTGCCAAATGGAGTGGGAAAGCTTTTCGCTAAGCTAGAGATGACTAGAGAAGCAGAAGCGCGGCTCCGGAGCTATCCGGAGGGAAGTGCCGCTTCCCAGTGTATTTCGGCTTGAAGCGGCGCTCCGGAGCGCTCCGCTGCCGCTCTACTGAGCTGTGCGCGAATTAGCCGCTTCTTCGCCTCTGAGAGGCAGAGATCGCGGTTGCTTGGAGAGGCGAAGAACGAAGCCGCAAAGAAGCGGGCTTGTGTGCGAAGCCTTCCGACTGCTGGAGGACGGTGGCTGCCGCTCTCCTGCCTCTTGAATTCACTCTCGGCAAGCCAATGGAAAGCGTTCCAGGACAACTTGCCTGGGTTTTGACTTGGTCCTGATGCGTCCCACCTTGGCAAGTTTTGCTCGTCGCCAGAGGCTCCGAGATGCACAGAAGACGGTGGCAGCTGCTGAAAAGAAGGGCAGCGGTGAGTTTGTCGACAAGCAAGAACATAGGCAGCTGCCTGTGCTTGGGAAGGAGCAGCTGCCTGGTTTTGGCAATTGCCTTCACAGCGCCCAGAAGCCCGGTGCTCTGCTGCTTTGTTTTTCGCAGTCAGTCAATTGCACACTAGTGAAGCTGAGCCAGGCTCTTCAGCTTTGCTGCTTTTGAGCATCTGTGCTCCACTTCTGCTCTGTGACTTCTCTGGAGGTTGTTTGCCTCGGCCAGGCTGGAAGATGCCCGCTAGTGCACAGAGCTGGGCAGGAGAGGGCAGAGAGCACTTCCATCTGACAGCAGGTTGCAGATTGCCTCGGAAAGAGCCGTGTCCTTGGAATGTGCAGCAAATCCTCTTTCTTTGCAAACCGCGGTTCGTGTGCAGTGCAGGTACGCTCTCCCCTTGCCAAATGGAGTGGGAAAGCTTTTCGCTAAGATAGAGATGACTAGAGAAGCAGAAGCGCGGCTCCGGAGCTATCCGGAGGGAAGTGCCGCTTCCCAGTGTATTTCGGCTTGAAGCGGCGCTCCGGAGCGCTCCGCTGCCGCTCTACTGAGCTGTGCGCGAATTAGCCGCTTCTTCGCCTCTGAGAGGCAGAGATCGCGGTTGCTTGGAAGAGGCGAAGAACGAAGCCGCAAAGAAGCGGGCTTGTGTGCGAAGCCTTCAGACTGCTGGAGGACGGTGGCTGCCGCTCTCCTGCCTCTTGAATTCACTCTCGGCAAGCGAATGGAAAGCGTTCCAGGACAACTTGCCTGGGTTTTTACTTGGTCCTGATGCGTCCCACCTTGGCAAGTTTTGCTCGTCGCCAGAGGCTCCGAGATGCACAGAAGACGGTGGCAGCTGCTGAAAAGAAGGGCAGCGGTGAGTTTGTCGACAAGCAAGAACATAGGCAGCTGCCTGTGCTTGGAAGGAGCAGCTGCCTGGTTTTGGCAATTGCCTTCACAGCGCCCAGAAGCCCGGTGCTCTGCTGCTTTGTTTTTCGCAGTCAGTCAATTGCACACTAGTCAAGCTGAGCCAGGCTCTTCAGCTTTGCTGCTTTTGAGCATCTGTGCTCCACTTCTGCTCTGTGACTTCTCTGGAGGTTGTTTGCCTCGGCCAGGCTGGAAAGTGCCCGCTAGTACACAGAGCTGGGCAGGAGAGGGCAGAGAGCACTTCCATCTGACAGCAGGTTGCAGATTGCCTCGGAAAGAGCCGTGTCCTTGGAATGTGCAGCAAATCCTCTTTCTTTGCAAACCGCGGTTAGTGTGCAGTGCAGGTACCCTCTCCCCTTGCCAAATGGAGTGGGAAAGCTTTTCGCTAAGCTAGAGATGACTAGAGAAGCAGAAGCGCGGCTCCGGAGCTATCCGGAGGAAAGTGCCGCTTCCCGGCGTCTTTCGGCTTGAAGCGGCGCTCCGGAGCGCTGCGCTGCCGCTCTACTGAGCTGTGCGCGAATTAGCCGCTTCTTCGCCTCCGAGAGTCAGAGATCGCGGTTGCTTGGAAGAGGCGAAGAACAAAGCCGCAAAGAAGCGGGCTTGTGCTGCGAAGCCTTCAGACTGCTGGAGGACGGTGGCTGCCGCTCTCCTGCCTCTTGAATTCACTCTCGGCAAGCGAATGGAAAGCGTTCCAGGACACGTGCCTGGGTTTTTACTTGGTCCTGATGCGTCCCACCTTGGCAAGTCTTGCTCGTCGCCAGAGGCTCCGAGATGCACAGAAGACGGTGGCAAGCTGCTGAAAAGAAGGGCAGCGGTGAGTTTGTCGACAAGCAAGAACATAGGCAGCTGACTGTGCTTGGGAAGGAGCAGCTGCCTGGTTTTGGCAATTGCCTTCACAGCGCCCAGAAGCCCGGTGCTCTGCTGCTTTGTTTTTCGCAGTCAGTCAATTGCACACTAGTCAAGCTGAGCCAGGCTCTTCAGCTTTGCTGCTTTTGAGCATCTGTGCTCCACTTCTGCTCTGTGACTTCTCTGGAGGTTGTTTGCCTCGGCCAGGCTGGAAAGTGCCCGCTAGTGCACAGAGCTGGGCAGGAGAGGGCAGAGAGCACTTCCATCTGACAGCAGGTTGCAGATTGCCTCGGAAAGAGCCGTGTCCTTGGAATGTGCAGCAAATCCTCTTTCTTTGCAAACCGCGGTTAGTGTGCAGTGCAGGTACGCTCTCCCCTTGCCAAATGGAGTGGGAAAGCTTTTCGCTAAGATAGAGATGACTAGAGAAGCAGAAGCGCGGCTCCGGAGCTATCCGGAGGGAAGTGCCGCTTCCCAGTGTATTTCGGCTTGAAGCGGCGCTCCGGAGCGCTCCGCTGCCGCTCTACTGAGCTGTGCGCGAATTAGCCGCTTCTTCGCCTCTGAGAGGCAGAGATCGCGGTTGCTTGGAAGAGGCGAAGAACGAAGCCGCAAAGAAGCGGGCTTGTGTGCGAAGCCTTCAGACTGCTGGAGGACGGTGGCTGCCGCTCTCCTGCCTCTTGAATTCACTCTCGGCAAGCCAATGGAAAGCGTTCCAGGACAACTTGCCTGGGTTTTTACTTGGTCCTGATGCGTCCCACCTTGGCAAGTTTTGCTCGTCGCCAGAGGCTCCGAGATGCACAGAAGACGGTGGCAGCTGCTGAAAAGAAGGGCAGCGGTGAGTTTGTCGACAAGCAAGAACATAGGCAGCTGCCTGTGCTTGGGAAGGAGCAGCTGCCTGGTTTTGGCAATTGCCTTCACAGCGCCCAGAAGCCCGGTGCTCTGCTGCTTTGTTTTTCGCAGTCAGTCAATTGCACACTAGTCAAGCTGAGCCAGGCTCTTCAGCTTTGCTGCTTTTGAGCATCTGTGCTCCACTTCTGCTCTGTGACTTCTCTGGAGGTTGTTTGCCTCGGCCAGGCTGGAAAGTGCCCGCTAGTGCACAGAGCTGGGCAGGAGAGGGCAGAGAGCACTTCCATCTGACAGCAGGTTGCAGATTGCCTCGGAAAGAGCCGTGTCCTTGGAATGTGCAGCAAATCCTCTTTCTTTGCAAACCGCGGTTAGTGTGCAGTGCAGGTACGCTCTCCCCTTGCCAAATGGAGTGGGAAAGCTTTTCGCTAAGATAGAGATGACTAGAGAAGCAGAAGCGCGGCTCCGGAGCTATCCGGAGGGAAGTGCCGCTTCCCAGTGTATTTCGGCTTGAAGCGGCGCTCCGGAGCGCTCCGCTGCCGCTCTACTGAGCTGTGCGCGAATTAGCCGCTTCTTCGCCTCTGAGAGGCAGAGATCGCGGTTGCTTGGAAGAGGCGAAGAACGAAGCCGCAAAGAAGCGGGCTTGTGTGCGAAGCCTTCAGACTGCTGGAGGACGGTGGCTGCCGCTCTCCTGCCTCTTGAATTCACTCTCGGCAAGCCAATGGAAAGCGTTCCAGGACAACTTGCCTGGGTTTTTACTTGGTCCTGATGCGTCCCACCTTGGCAAGTTTTGCTCGTCGCCAGAGGCTCCGAGATGCACAGAAGACGGTGGCAGCTGCTGAAAAGAAGGGCAGCGGTGAGTTTGTCGACAAGCAAGAACATAGGCAGCTGCCTGTGCTTGGGAAGGAGCAGCTGCCTGGTTTTGGCAATTGCCTTCACAGCGCCCAGAAGCCCGGTGCTCTGCTGCTTTGTTTTTCGCAGTCAGTCAATTGCACACTAGTCAAGCTGAGCCAGGCTCTTCAGCTTTGCTGCTTTTGAGCATCTGTGCTCCACTTCTGCTCTGTGACTTCTCTGGAGGTTGTTTGCCTCGGCCAGGCTGGAAAGTGCCCGCTAGTGCACAGAGCTGGGCAGGAGAGGGCAGAGAGCACTTCCATCTGACAGCAGGTTGCAGATTGCCTCGGAAAGAGCCGTGTCCTTGGAATGTGCAGCAAATCCTCTTTCTTTGCAAACCGCGGTTAGTGTGCAGTGCAGGTACGCTCTCCCCTTGCCAAATGGAGTGGGAAAGCTTTTCGCTAAGCTAGAGATGACTAGAGAAGCAGAAGCGCGGCTCCGGAGCTATCCGGAGGGAAGTGCCGCTTCCCAGTGTATTTCGGCTTGAAGCGGCGCTCCGGAGCGCTCCGCTGCCGCTCTACTGAGCTGTGCGCGAATTAGCCGCTTCTTCGCCTCTGAGAGGCAGAGATCGCGGTTGCTTGGAAGAGGCGAAGAACGAAGCCGCAAAGAAGCGGGCTTGTGTGCGAAGCCTTACGACTGCTGGAGGACGGTGGCTGCCGCTCTCCTGCCTCTTGAATTCACTCTCGGCAAGCCAATGGAAAGCGTTCCAGGACAACTTGCCTGGGTTTTTACTTGGTCCTGATGCGTCCCACCTTGGCAAGTTTTGCTCGTCGCCAGAGGCTCGGAGATGCACAGAAGACGGTGGCAGCTGCTGAAAAGAAGGGCAGCGGTGAGTTTGTCGACAAGCAAGAACATAGGCAGCTGCCTGTGCTTGGGAAGGAGCAGCTGCCTGGTTTTGGCAATTGCCTTCACAGCGCCCAGAAGCCCGGTGCTCTGCTGCTTTGTTTTTCGCAGTCAGTCAATTGCACACTAGTCAAGCTGAGCCAGGCTCTTCAGCTTTGCTGCTTTTGAGCATCTGTGCTCCACTTCTGCTCTGTGACTTCTCTGGAGGTTGTTTGCCTCGGCCAGGCTGGAAAGTGCCCGCTAGTACACAGAGCTGGGCAGGAGAGGGCAGAGAGCACTTCCATCTGACAGCAGGTTGCAGATTGCCTCGGAAAGAGCCGTGTCCTTGGAATGTGCAGCAAATCCTCTTTCTTTGCAAACCGCGGTTAGTGTGCAGTGCAGGTACGCTCTCCCCTTGCCAAATGGAGTGGGAAAGCTTTTCGCTAAGCTAGAGATGACTAGAGAAGCAGAAGCGCGGCTCCGGAGCTATCCGGAGGAAAGTGCCGCTTCCCAGTGTATTTCGGCTTGAAGCGGCGCTCCGGAGCGCTCCGCTGCCGCTCTACTGAGCTGTGCGCGAATTAGCCGCTTCTTCGCCTCCGAGAGTCAGAGATCGCGGTTGCTTGGAAGAGGCGAAGAACAAAGCCGCAAAGAAGTGGGCTTGTGTGCGAAGCCTTCCGACTGCTGGAGGACGGTGGCTGCCGCTCTCCTGCCTCTTGAATTCACTCTCGGCAAGCGAATGGAAAGCGTTCCAGGACAACGTGCCTGGGTTTTTACTTGGTCCTGATGCGTCCCACCTTGGCAAGTCTTGCTCGTCGCCAGAGGCTCCGAGATGCACAGAAGACGGTGGCAGCTGCTGAAAAGAAGGGCAGCGGTGAGTTTGTCGACAAGCAAGAACATAGGCAGCTGCCTGTGCTTGGGAAGGAGCAGCTGCCTGGTTTTGGCAATTGCCTTCACAGCGCCCAGAAGCCCGGTGCTCTGCTGCTTTGTTTTTCGCAGTCAGTCAATTGCACACTAGTCAAGCTGAGCCAGGCTCTTCAGCTTTGCTGCTTTTGAGCATCTGTGCTCCACTTCTGCTCTGTGACTTCTCTGGAGGTTGTTTGCCTCGGCCAGGCTGGAAAGTGCCCGCTAGTGCACAGAGCTGGGCAGGAGAGGGCAGAGAGCACTTCCATCTGACAGCAGGTTGCAGATTGCCTCGGAAAGAGCCGTGTCCTTGGAATGTGCAGCAAATCCTCTTTCTTTGCAAACCGCGGTTCGTGTGCAGTGCAGGTACGCTCTCCCCTTGCCAAATGGAGTGGGAAAGCTTTTCGCTAAGATAGAGATGACTAGAGAAGCAGAAGCGCGGCTCCGGAGCTATCCGGAGGGAAGTGCCGCTTCCCAGTGTATTTCGGCTTGAAGCGGCGCTCCGGAGCGCTCCGCTGCCGCTCTACTGAGCTGTGCGCGAATTAGCCGCTTCTTCGCCTCTGAGAGGCAGAGATCGCGGTTGCTTGGAAGAGGCGAAGAACGAAGCCGCAAAGAAGCGGGCTTGTGTGCGAAGCCTTCAGACTGCTGGAGGACGGTGGCTGCCGCTCTCCTGCCTCTTGAATTCACTCTCGGCAAGCCAATGGAAAGCGTTCCAGGACAACTTGCCTGGGTTTTTACTTGGTCCTGATGCGTCCCACCTTGGCAAGTTTTGCTCGTCGCCAGAGGCTCCGAGATGCACAGAAGACGGTGGCAGCTGCTGAAAAGAAGGGCAGCGGTGAGTTTGTCGACAAGCAAGAACATAGGCAGCTGCCTGTGCTTGGGAAGGAGCAGCTGCCTGGTTTTGGCAATTGCCTTCACAGCGCCCAGAAGCCCGGTGCTCTGCTGCTTTGTTTTTCGCAGTCAGTCAATTGCACACTAGTCAAGCTGAGCCAGGCTCTTCAGCTTTGCTGCTTTTGAGCATCTGTGCTCCACTTCTGCTCTGTGACTTCTCTGGAGGTTGTTTGCCTCGGCCAGGCTGGAAAGTGCCCGCTAGTGCACAGAGCTGGGCAGGAGAGGGCAGAGAGCACTTCCATCTGACAGCAGGTTGCAGATTGCCTCGGAAAGAGCCGTGTCCTTGGAATGTGCAGCAAATCCTCTTTCTTTGCAAACCGCGGTTCGTGTGCAGTGCAGGTACGCTCTCCCCTTGCCAAATGGAGTGGGAAAGCTTTTCGCTAAGATAGAGATGACTAGAGAAGCAGAAGCGCGGCTCCGGAGCTATCCGGAGGGAAGTGCCGCTTCCCAGTGTATTTCGGCTTGAAGCGGCGCTCCGGAGCGCTCCGCTGCCGCTCTACTGAGCTGTGCGCGAATTAGCCGCTTCTTCGCCTCTGAGAGGCAGAGATCGCGGTTGCTTGGAAGAGGCGAAGAACGAAGCCGCAAAGAAGCGGGCTTGTGTGCGAAGCCTTACGACTGCTGGAGGACGGTGGCTGCCGCTCTCCTGCCTCTTGAATTCACTCTCGGCAAGCGAATGGAAAGCGTTCCAGGACAACGTGCCTGGGTTTTTACTTGGTCCTGATGCGTCCCACCTTGGCAAGTTTTGCTCGTCGCCAGAGGCTCCGAGATGCACAGAAGACGGTGGCAGCTGCTGAAAAGAAGGGCAGCGGTGAGTTTGTCGACAAGCAAGAACATAGGCAGCTGCCTGTGCTTGGGAAGGAGCAGCTGCCTGGTTTTGGCAATTGCCTTCACAGCGCCCAGAAGCCCGGTGCTCTGCTGCTTTGTTTTTCGCAGTCAATTGCACACTAGTCAAGCTGAGCCAGGCTCTTCAGCTTTGCTGCTTTTGAGCATCTGTGCTCCACTTCTGCTCTGTGACTTCTCTGGAGGTTGTTTGCCTCGGCCAGGCTGGAAAGTGCCCGCTAGTACACAGAGCTGGGCAGGAGAGGGCAGAGAGCACTTCCATCTGACAGCAGGTTGCAGATTGCCTCGGAAAGAGCCGTGTCCTTGGAATGTGCAGCAAATCCTCTTTCTTTGCAAACCGCGGTTAGTGTGCAGTGCAGGTACGCTCTCCCCTTGCCAAATGGAGTGGGAAAGCTTTTCGCTAAGCTAGAGATGACTAGAGAAGCAGAAGCGCGGCTCCGGAGCTATCCGGAGGGAAGTGCCGCTTCCCGGCGTCTTTCGGCTTGAAGCGGCGCTCCGGAGCGCTGCGCTGCCGCTCTACTGAGCTGTGCGCGAATTAGCCGCTTCTTCGCCTCCGAGAGTCAGAGATCGCGGTTGCTTGGAAGAGGCGAAGAACAAAGCCGCAAAGAAGCGGGCTTGTGTGCGAAGCCTTCCGACTGCTGGAGGACGGTGGCTGCCGCTCTCCTGCCTCTTGAATTCACTCTCGGCAAGCGAATGGAAAGCGTTCCAGGACAACGTGCCTGGGTTTTTACTTGGTCCTGATGCGTCCCACCTTGGCAAGTCTTGCTCGTCGCCAGAGGCTCCGAGATGCACAGAAGACGGTGGCAGCTGCTGAAAAGAAGGGCAGCGGTGAGTTTGTCGACAAGCAAGAACATAGGCAGCTGACTGTGCTTGGGAAGGAGCAGCTGCCTGGTTTTGGCAATTGCCTTCACAGCGCCCAGAAGCCCGGTGCTCTGCTGCTTTGTTTTTCGCAGTCAGTCAATTGCACACTAGTGAAGCTGAGCCAGGCTCTTCAGCTTTGCTGCTTTTGAGCATCTGTGCTCCACTTCTGCTCTGTGACTTCTCTGGAGGTTGTTTGCCTCGGCCAGGCTGGAAAGTGCCCGCTAGTGCACAGAGCTGGGCAGGAGAGGGCAGAGAGCACTTCCATCTGACAGCAGGTTGCAGATTGCCTCGGAAAGAGCCGTGTCCTTGGAATGTGCAGCAAATCCTCTTTCTTTGCAAACCGCGGTTCGTGTGCAGTGCAGGTACGCTCTCCCCTTGCCAAATGGAGTGGGAAAGCTTTTCGCTAAGATAGAGATGACTAGAGAAGCAGAAGCGCGGCTCCGGAGCTATCCGGAGGGAAGTGCCGCTTCCCAGTGTATTTCGGCTTGAAGCGGCGCTCCGGAGCGCTCCGCTGCCGCTCTACTGAGCTGTGCGCGAATTAGCCGCTTCTTCGCCTCTGAGAGGCAGAGATCGCGGTTGCTTGGAAGAGGCGAAGAACGAAGCCGCAAAGAAGCGGGCTTGTGTGCGAAGCCTTCAGACTGCTGGAGGACGGTGGCTGCCGCTCTCCTGCCTCTTGAATTCACTCTCGGCAAGCGAATGGAAAGCGTTCCAGGACAACTTGCCTGGGTTTTGACTTGGTCCTGATGCGTCCCACCTTGGCAAGTTTTGCTCGTCGCCAGAGGCTCCGAGATGCACAGAAGACGGTGGCAGCTGCTGAAAAGAAGGGCAGCGGTGAGTTTGTCGACAAGCAAGAACATAGGCAGCTGCCTGTGCTTGGGAAGGAGCAGCTGCCTGGTTTTGGCAATTGCCTTCACAGCGCCCAGAAGCCCGGTGCTCTGCCGCTTTGTTTTTCGCAGTCAGTCAATTACACACTAGTGAAGCTGAGCCAGGCTCTTCAGCTTTGCTGCTTTTGAGCATCTGTGCTCCACTTATGCTCTGTGACATCTCTGGAGGTTGTTTGCCTCGGCCAGGCTGGAAAGTGCCCGCTAGTACACAGAGCTGGGCAGGAGAGGGCAGAGAGCACTTCCATCTGACAGCAGGTTGCAGATTGCCTCGGAAAGAGCCGTGTCCTTGGAATGTGCAGCAAATCCTCTTTCTTTGCAAACCGCGGTTAGTGTGCAGTGCAGGTACGCTCTCCCCTTGCCAAATGGAGTGGGAAAGCTTTTCGCTAAGCTAGAGATGACTAGAGAAGCAGAAGCGCGGCTCCGGAGCTATCCGGAGGAAAGTGCCGCTTCCCAGTGTATTTCGGCTTGAAGCGGCGCTCCGGAGCGCTGCGCTGCCGCTCTACTGAGCTGTGCGCGAATTAGCCGCTTCTTCGCCTCTGAGAGGCAGAGATCGCGGTTGCTTGGAAGAGGCGAAGAACGAAGCCGCAAAGAAGTGGGCTTGTGTGCGAAGCCTTACGACTGCTGGAGGACGGTGGCTGCCGCTCTCCTGCCTCTTGAATTCACTCTCGGCAAGCGAATGGAAAGCGTTCCAGGACAACTTGCCTGGGTTTTGACTTGGTCCTGATGCGTCCCACCTTGGCAAGTTTTGCTCGTCGCCAGAGGCTCCGAGATGCACAGAAGACGGTGGCAGCTGCTGAAAAGAAGGGCAGCGGTGAGTTTGTCGACAAGCAAGAACATAGGCAGCTGCCTGTGCTTGGGAAGGAGCAGCTGCCTGGTTTTGGCAATTGCCTTCACAGCGCCCAGAAGCCCGGTGCTCTGCTGCTTTGTTTTTCGCAGTCAGTCAATTGCACACTAGTGAAGCTGAGCCAGGCTCTTCAGCTTTGCTGCTTTTGAGCATCTGTGCTCCACTTCTGCTCTGTGACTTCTCTGGAGGTTGTTTGCCTCGGCCAGGCTGGAAAGTGCCCGCTAGTGCACAGAGCTGGGCAGGAGAGGGCAGAGAGCACTTCCATCTGACAGCAGGTTGCAGATTGCCTCGGAAAGAGCCGTGTCCTTGGAATGTGCAGCAAATCCTCTTTCTTTGCAAACCGCGGTTAGTGTGCAGTGCAGGTACGCTCTCCCCTTGCCAACTGGAGTGGGAAAGCTTTTCGCTAAGCTAGAGATGACTAGAGAAGCAGAAGCGCGGCTCCGGAGCTATCCGGAGGGAAGTGCCGCTTCCCAGTGTATTTCGGCTTGAAGCGGCGCTCCGGAGCGCTCCGCTGCCGCTCTACTGAGCTGTGCGCGAATTAGCCGCTTCTTCGCCTCTGAGAGGCAGAGATCGCGGTTGCTTGGAAGAGGCGAAGAACGAAGCCGCAAAGAAGCGGGCTTGTGTGCGAAGCCTTACGACTGCTGGAGGACGGTGGCTGCCGCTCTCCTGCCTCTTGAATTCACTCTCGGCAAGCCAATGGAAAGCGTTCCAGGACAACTTGCCTGGGTTTTTACTTGGTCCTGATGCGTCCCACCTTGGCAAGTTTTGCTCGTCGCCAGAGGCTCCGAGATGCACAGAAGACGGTGGCAGCTGCTGAAAAGAAGGGCAGCGGTGAGTTTGTCGACAAGCAAGAACATAGGCAGCTGCCTGTGCTTGGGAAGGAGCAGCTGCCTGGTTTTGGCAATTGCCTTCACAGCGCCCAGAAGCCCGGTGCTCTGCTGCTTTGTTTTTCGCAGTCAGTCAATTGCACACTAGTCAAGCTGAGCCAGGCTCTTCAGCTTTGCTGCTTTTGAGCATCTGTGCTCCACTTCTGCTCTGTGACTTCTCTGGAGGTTGTTTGCCTCGGCCAGGCTGGAAAGTGCCCGCTAGTGCACAGAGCTGGGCAGGAGAGGGCAGAGAGCACTTCCATCTGACAGCAGGTTGCAGATTGCCTCGGAAAGAGCCGTGTCCTTGGAATGTGCAGCAAATCCTCTTTCTTTGCAAACCGCGGTTAGTGTGCAGTGCAGGTACGCTCTCCCCTTGCCAAATGGAGTGGGAAAGCTTTTCGCTAAGATAGAGATGACTAGAGAAGCAGAAGCGCGGCTCCGGAGCTATCCGGAGGGAAGTGCCGCTTCCCAGTGTATTTCGGCTTGAAGCGGCGCTCCGGAGCGCTCCGCTGCCGCTCTACTGAGCTGTGCGCGAATTAGCCGCTTCTTCGCCTCTGAGAGGCAGAGATCGCGGTTGCTTGGAAGAGGCGAAGAACGAAGCCGCAAAGAAGCGGGCTTGTGTGCGAAGCCTTCCGACTGCTGGAGGACGGTGGCTGCCGCTCTCCTGCCTCTTGAATTCACTCTCGGCAAGCCAATGGAAAGCGTTCCAGGACAACTTGCCTGGGTTTTTACTTGGTCCTGATGCGTCCCACCTTGGCAAGTTTTGCTCGTCGCCAGAGGCTCCGAGATGCACAGAAGACGGTGGCAGCTGCTGAAAAGAAGGGCAGCGGTGAGTTTGTCGACAAGCAAGAACATGGGCAGCTGCCTGTGCTTGGGAAGGAGCAGCTGCCTGGTTTTGGCAATTGCCTTCACAGCGCCCAGAAGCCCGGTGCTCTGCTGCTTTGTTTTTCGCAGTCAGTCAATTGCACACTAGTGAAGCTGAGCCAGGCTCTTCAGCTTTGCTGCTTTTGAGCATCTGTGCTCCACTTCTGCTCTGTGACTTCTCTGGAGGTTGTTTGCCTCGGCCAGGCTGGAAAGTGCCCGCTAGTGCACAGAGCTGGGCAGGAGAGGGCAGAGAGCACTTCCATCTGACAGCAGGTTGCAGATTGCCTCGGAAAGAGCCGTGTCCTTGGAATGTGCAGCAAATCCTCTTTCTTTGCAAACCGCGGTTCGTGTGCAGTGCAGGTACGCTCTCCCCTTGCCAAATGGAGTGGGAAAGCTTTTCGCTAAGATAGAGATGACTAGAGAAGCAGAAGCGCGGCTCCGGAGCTATCCGGAGGGAAGTGCCGCTTCCCAGTGTATTTCGGCTTGAAGCGGCGCTCCGGAGCGCTCCGCTGCCGCTCTACTGAGCTGTGCGCGAATTAGCCGCTTCTTCGCCTCTGAGAGGCAGAGATCGCGGTTGCTTGGAAGAGGCGAAGAACGAAGCCGCAAAGAAGCGGGCTTGTGTGCGAAGCCTTCAGACTGCTGGAGGACGGTGGCTGCCGCTCTCCTGCCTCTTGAATTCACTCTCGGCAAGCGAATGGAAAGCGTTCCAGGACAACTTGCCTGGGTTTTTACTTGGTCCTGATGCGTCCCACCTTGGCAAGTTTTGCTCGTCGCCAGAGGCTCCGAGATGCACAGAAGACGGTGGCAGCTGCTGAAAAGAAGGGCAGCGGTGAGTTTGTCGACAAGCAAGAACATAGGCAGCTGCCTGTGCTTGGGAAGGAGCAGCTGCCTGGTTTTGGCAATTGCCTTCACAGCGCCCAGAAGCCCGGTGCTCTGCCGCTTTGTTTTTCGCAGTCAGTCAATTACACACTAGTGAAGCTGAGCCAGGCTCTTCAGCTTTGCTGCTTTTGAGCATCTGTGCTCCACTTATGCTCTGTGACATCTCTGGAGGTTGTTTGCCTCGGCCAGGCTGGAAAGTGCCCGCTAGTACACAGAGCTGGGCAGGAGAGGGCAGAGAGCACTTCCATCTGACAGCAGGTTGCAGATTGCCTCGGAAAGAGCCGTGTCCTTGGAATGTGCAGCAAATCCTCTTTCTTTGCAAACCGCGGTTAGTGTGCAGTGCAGGTACGCTCTCCCCTTGCCAAATGGAGTGGGAAAGCTTTTCGCTAAGCTAGAGATGACTAGAGAAGCAGAAGCGCGGCTCCGGAGCTATCCGGAGGAAAGTGCCGCTTCCCAGTGTATTTCGGCTTGAAGCGGCGCTCCGGAGCGCTGCGCTGCCGCTCTACTGAGCTGTGCGCGAATTAGCCGCTTCTTCGCCTCTGAGAGGCAGAGATCGCGGTTGCTTGGAAGAGGCGAAGAACGAAGCCGCAAAGAAGTGGGCTTGTGTGCGAAGCCTTACGACTGCTGGAGGACGGTGGCTGCCGCTCTCCTGCCTCTTGAATTCACTCTCGGCAAGCGAATGGAAAGCGTTCCAGGACAACTTGCCTGGGTTTTGACTTGGTCCTGATGCGTCCCACCTTGGCAAGTTTTGCTCGTCGCCAGAGGCTCCGAGATGCACAGAAGACGGTGGCAGCTGCTGAAAAGAAGGGCAGCGGTGAGTTTGTCGACAAGCAAGAACATAGGCAGCTGCCTGTGCTTGGGAAGGAGCAGCTGCCTGGTTTTGGCAATTGCCTTCACAGCGCCCAGAAGCCCGGTGCTCTGCTGCTTTGTTTTTCGCAGTCAGTCAATTGCACACTAGTGAAGCTGAGCCAGGCTCTTCAGCTTTGCTGCTTTTGAGCATCTGTGCTCCACTTCTGCTCTGTGACTTCTCTGGAGGTTGTTTGCCTCGGCCAGGCTGGAAAGTGCCCGCTAGTGCACAGAGCTGGGCAGGAGAGGGCAGAGAGCACTTCCATCTGACAGCAGGTTGCAGATTGCCTCGGAAAGAGCCGTGTCCTTGGAATGTGCAGCAAATCCTCTTTCTTTGCAAACCGCGGTTAGTGTGCAGTGCAGGTACGCTCTCCCCTTGCCAACTGGAGTGGGAAAGCTTTTCGCTAAGCTAGAGATGACTAGAGAAGCAGAAGCGCGGCTCCGGAGCTATCCGGAGGGAAGTGCCGCTTCCCAGTGTATTTCGGCTTGAAGCGGCGCTCCGGAGCGCTCCGCTGCCGCTCTACTGAGCTGTGCGCGAATTAGCCGCTTCTTCGCCTCTGAGAGGCAGAGATCGCGGTTGCTTGGAAGAGGCGAAGAACGAAGCCGCAAAGAAGCGGGCTTGTGTGCGAAGCCTTCCGACTGCTGGAGGACGGTGGCTGCCGCTCTCCTGCCTCTTGAATTCACTCTCGGCAAGCCAATGGAAAGCGTTCCAGGACAACTTGCCTGGGTTTTTACTTGGTCCTGATGCGTCCCACCTTGGCAAGTTTTGCTCGTCGCCAGAGGCTCCGAGATGCACAGAAGACGGTGGCAGCTGCTGAAAAGAAGGGCAGCGGTGAGTTTGTCGACAAGCAAGAACATAGGCAGCTGCCTGTGCTTGGGAAGGAGCAGCTGCCTGGTTTTGGCAATTGCCTTCACAGCGCCCAGAAGCCCGGTGCTCTGCTGCTTTGTTTTTCGCAGTCAGTCAATTGCACACTAGTCAAGCTGAGCCAGGCTCTTCAGCTTTGCTGCTTTTGAGCATCTGTGCTCCACTTCTGCTCTGTGACTTCTCTGGAGGTTGTTTGCCTCGGCCAGGCTGGAAAGTGCCCGCTAGTGCACAGAGCTGGGCAGGAGAGGGCAGAGAGCACTTCCATCTGACAGCAGGTTGCAGATTGCCTCGGAAAGAGCCGTGTCCTTGGAATGTGCAGCAAATCCTCTTTCTTTGCAAACCGCGGTTAGTGTGCAGTGCAGGTACGCTCTCCCCTTGCCAAATGGAGTGGGAAAGCTTTTCGCTAAGCTAGAGATGACTAGAGAAGCAGAAGCGCGGCTCCGGAGCTATCCGGAGGGAAGTGCCGCTTCCCGGCGTCTTTTGGCTTGAAGAGACGCTCCGGAGCGCTCCGCTGCCGCTCTACTGAGCTGTGCGCGAATTAGCCGCTTCTTCGCCTCCGAGAGTCAGAGATCGCGGTTGCTTGGAAGAGGCGAAGAACAAAGCCGCAAAGAAGCGGGCTTGTGTGCGAAGCCTTCAGACTGCTGGAGGACGGTGGCTGCCGCTCTCCTGCCTCTTGAATTCACTCTCGGCAAGCGAATGGAAAGCGTTCCAGGACAACGTGCCTGGGTTTTGACTTGGTCCTGATGCGTCCCACCTTGGCAAGTTTTGCTCGTCGCCAGAGGCTCCGAGATGCACAGAAGACGGTGGCAGCTGCTGAAAAGAAGGGCAGCGGTGAGTTTGTCGACAAGCAAGAACATAGGCAGCTGCCTGTGCTTGGGAAGGAGCAGCTGCCTGGTTTTGGCAATTGCCTTCACAGCGCCCAGAAGCCCGGTGCTCTGCTGCTTTGTTTTTCGCAGTCAGTCAATTGCACACTAGTCAAGCTGAGCCAGGCTCTTCAGCTTTGCTGCTTTTGAGCATCTGTGCTCCACTTCTGCTCTGTGACTTCTCTGGAGGTTGTTTGCCTCGGCCAGGCTGGAAAGTGCCCGCTAGTACACAGAGCTGGGCAGGAGAGGGCAGAGAGCACTTCCATCTGACAGCAGGTTGCAGATTGCCTCGGAAAGAGCCGTGTCCTTGGAATGTGCAGCAAATCCTCTTTCTTTGCAAACCGCGGTTAGTGTGCAGTGCAGGTACGCTCTCCCCTTGCCAAATGGAGTGGGAAAGCTTTTCGCTAAGATAGAGATGACTAGAGAAGCAGAAGCGCGGCTCCGGAGCTATCCGGAGGAAAGTGCCGTTTGCCGGCGTCTTTCGGCTTGAAGCGGCGCTCCGGAGCGCTGCGCTGCCGCTCTACTGAGCTGTGCGCGAATTAGCCGCTTCTTCGCCTCCGAGAGTCAGAGATCGCGGTTGCTTGGAAGAGGCGAAGAACGAAGCCGCAAAGAAGCGTGCTTGTGTGCGAAGCCTTCCGACTGCTGGAGGACGGTGGCTGCCGCTCTCCTGCCTCTTGAATTCACTCTCGGCAAGCGAATGGAAAGCGTTCCAGGACAACGTGCCTGGGTTTTTACTTGGTCCTGATGCGTCCCACCTTGGCAAGTCTTGCTCGTCGCCAGAGGCTCCGAGATGCACAGAAGACGGTGGCAGCTGCTGAAAAGAAGGGCAGCGGTGAGTTTGTCGACAAGCAAGAACATAGGCAGCTGACTGTGCTTGGGAAGGAGCAGCTGCCTGGTTTTGGCAATTGCCTTCACAGCGCCCAGAAGCCCGGTGCTCTGCTGCTTTGTTTTTCGCAGTCAGTCAATTGCACACTAGTCAAGCTGAGCCAGGCTCTTCAGCTTTGCTGCTTTTGAGCATCTGTGCTCCACTTCTGCTCTGTGACTTCTCTGGAGGTTGTTTGCCTCGGCCAGGCTAGATAGTGCCCGCTAGTGCACAGAGCTGGGCAGGAGAGGGCAGAGAGCACTTCCATCTGACAGCAGGTTGCAGATTGCCTCGGAAAGAGCCGTGTCCTTGGAATGTGCAGCAAATCCTCTTTCTTTGCAAACCGCGGTTCGTGTGCAGTGCAGGTACGCTCTCCCCTTGCCAAATGGAGTGGGAAAGCTTTTCGCTAAGATAGAGATGACTAGAGAAGCAGAAGCGCGGCTCCGGAGCTATCCGGAGGGAAGTGCCGCTTCCCAGTGTATTTCGGCTTGAAGCGGCGCTCCGGAGCGCTCCGCTGCCGCTCTACTGAGCTGTGCGCGAATTAGCCGCTTCTTCGCCTCTGAGAGGCAGAGATCGCGGTTGCTTGGAAGAGGCGAAGAACGAAGCCGCAAAGAAGCGGGCTTGTGTGCGAAGCCTTCAGACTGCTGGAGGACGGTGGCTGCCGCTCTCCTGCCTCTTGAATTCACTCTCGGCAAGCGAATGGAAAGCGTTCCAGGACAACTTGCCTGGGTTTTTACTTGGTCCTGATGCGTCCCACCTTGGCAAGTTTTGCTCGTCGCCAGAGGCTCCGAGATGCACAGAAGACGGTGGCAGCTGCTGAAAAGAAGGGCAGCGGTGAGTTTGTCGACAAGCAAGAACATAGGCAGCTGCCTGTGCTTGGGAAGGAGCAGCTGCCTGGTTTTGGCAATTGCCTTCACAGCGCCCAGAAGCCCGGTGCTCTGCCGCTTTGTTTTTCGCAGTCAGTCAATTACACACTAGTGAAGCTGAGCCAGGCTCTTCAGCTTTGCTGCTTTTGAGCATCTGTGCTCCACTTATGCTCTGTGACATCTCTGGAGGTTGTTTGCCTCGGCCAGGCTGGAAAGTGCCCGCTAGTGCACAGAGCTGGGCAGGAGAGGGCAGAGAGCACTTCCATCTGACAGCAGGTTGCAGATTGCCTCGGAAAGAGCCGTGTCCTTGGAATGTGCAGCAAATCCTCTTTCTTTGCAAACCGCGGTTAGTGTGCAGTGCAGGTACGCTCTCCCCTTGCCAAATGGAGTGGGAAAGCTTTTCGCTAAGCTAGAGATGACTAGAGAAGCAGAAGCGCGGCTCCGGAGCTATCCGGAGGAAAGTGCCGCTTCCCAGTGTATTTCGGCTTGAAGCGGCGCTCCGGAGCGCTGCGCTGCCGCTCTACTGAGCTGTGCGCGAATTAGCCGCTTCTTCGCCTCTGAGAGGCAGAGATCGCGGTTGCTTGGAAGAGGCGAAGAACGAAGCCGCAAAGAAGTGGGCTTGTGTGCGAAGCCTTACGACTGCTGGAGGACGGTGGCTGCCGCTCTCCTGCCTCTTGAATTCACTCTCGGCAAGCGAATGGAAAGCGTTCCAGGACAACTTGCCTGGGTTTTTACTTGGTCCTGATGCGTCCCACCTTGGCAAGTTTTGCTCGTCGCCAGAGGCTCCGAGATGCACAGAAGACGGTGGCAGCTGCTGAAAAGAAGGGCAGCGGTGAGTTTGTCGACAAGCAAGAACATAGGCAGCTGCCTGTGCTTGGGAAGGAGCAGCTGCCTGGTTTTGGCAATTGCCTTCACAGCGCCCAGAAGCCCGGTGCTCTGCTGCTTTGTTTTTCGCAGTCAGTCAATTGCACACTAGTCAAGCTGAGCCAGGCTCTTCAGCTTTGCTGCTTTTGAGCATCTGTGCTCCACTTCTGCTCTGTGACTTCTCTGGAGGTTGTTTGCCTCGGCCAGGCTGGAAAGTGCCCGCTAGTGCACAGAGCTGGGCAGGAGAGGGCAGAGAGCACTTCCATCTGACAGCAGGTTGCAGATTGCCTCGGAAAGAGCCGTGTCCTTGGAATGTGCAGCAAATCCTCTTTCTTTGCAAACCGCGGTTCGTGTGCAGTGCAGGTACGCTCTCCCCTTGCCAAATGGAGTGGGAAAGCTTTTCGCTAAGCTAGAGATGACTAGAGAAGCAGAAGCGCGGCTCCGGAGCTATCCGGAGGGAAGTGCCGCTTCCCAGTGTATTTCGGCTTGAAGCGGCGCTCCGGAGCGCTCCGCTGCCGCTCTACTGAGCTGTGCGCGAATTAGCCGCTTCTTCGCCTCTGAGAGGCAGAGGTCGCGGTTGCTTGGAAGAGGCGAAGAACGAAGCCGCAAAGAAGCGGGCTTGTGTGCGAAGCCTTCCGACTGCTGGAGGACGGTGGCTGCCGCTCTCCTGCCTCTTGAATTCACTCTCGGCAAGCCAATGGAAAGCGTTCCAGGACAACTTGCCTGGGTTTTTACTTGGTCCTGATGCGTCCCACCTTGGCAAGTTTTGCTCGTCGCCAGAGGCTCCGAGATGCACAGAAGACGGTGGCAGCTGCTGAAAAGAAGGGCAGCGGTGAGTTTGTCGACAAGCAAGAACCTAGGCAGCTGCCTGTGCTTGGGAAGGAGCAGCTGCCTGGTTTTGGCAATTGCCTTCACAGCGCCCAGAAGCCCGGTGCTCTGCTGCTTTGTTTTTCGCAGTCAGTCAATTGCACACTAGTCAAGCTGAGCCAGGCTCTTCAGCTTTGCTGCTTTTGAGCATCTGTGCTCCACTTCTGCTCTGTGACTTCTCTGGAGGTTGTTTGCCTCGGCCAGGCTGGAAAGTGCCCGCTAGTGCACAGAGCTGGGCAGGAGAGGGCAGAGAGCACTTCCATCTGACAGCAGGTTGCAGATTGCCTCGGAAAGAGCCGTGTCCTTGGAATGTGCAGCAAATCCTCTTTCTTTGCAAACCGCGGTTCGTGTGCAGTGCAGGTACGCTCTCCCCTTGCCAAATGGAGTGGGAAAGCTTTTCGCTAAGATAGAGATGACTAGAGAAGCAGAAGCGCGGCTCCGGAGCTATCCGGAGGGAAGTGCCGCTTCCCAGTGTATTTCGGCTTGAAGCGGCGCTCCGGAGCGCTCCGCTGCCGCTCTACTGAGCTGTGCGCGAATTAGCCGCTTCTTCGCCTCTGAGAGGCAGAGATCGCGGTTGCTTGGAAGAGGCGAAGAACGAAGCCGCAAAGAAGCGGGCTTGTGTGCGAAGCCTTACGACTGCTGGAGGACGGTGGCTGCCGCTCTCCTGCCTCTTGAATTCACTCTCGGCAAGCGAATGGAAAGCGTTCCAGGACAACTTGCCTGGGTTTTGACTTGGTCCTGATGCGTCCCACCTTGGCAAGTTTTGCTCGTCGCCAGAGGCTCCGAGATGCACAGAAGACGGTGGCAGCTGCTGAAAAGAAGGGCAGCGGTGAGTTTGTCGACAAGCAAGAACATAGGCAGCTGCCTGTGCTTGGGAAGGAGCAGCTGCCTGGTTTTGGCAATTGCCTTCACAGCGCCCAGAAGCCCGGTGCTCTGCCGCTTTGTTTTTCGCAGTCAGTCAATTACACACTAGTGAAGCTGAGCCAGGCTCTTCAGCTTTGCTGCTTTTGAGCATCTGTGCTCCACTTATGCTCTGTGACATCTCTGGAGGTTGTTTGCCTCGGCCAGGCTGGAAAGTGCCCGCTAGTACACAGAGCTGGGCAGGAGAGGGCAGAGAGCACTTCCATCTGACAGCAGGTTGCAGATTGCCTCGGAAAGAGCCGTGTCCTTGGAATGTGCAGCAAATCCTCTTTCTTTGCAAACCGCGGTTAGTGTGCAGTGCAGGTACGCTCTCCCCTTGCCAAATGGAGTGGGAAAGCTTTTCGCTAAGCTAGAGATGACTAGAGAAGCAGAAGCGCGGCTCCGGAGCTATCCGGAGGAAAGTGCCGCTTCCCAGTGTATTTCGGCTTGAAGCGGCGCTCCGGAGCGCTGCGCTGCCGCTCTACTGAGCTGTGCGCGAATTAGCCGCTTCTTCGCCTCTGAGAGGCAGAGATCGCGGTTGCTTGGAAGAGGCGAAGAACGAAGCCGCAAAGAAGTGGGCTTGTGTGCGAAGCCTTACGACTGCTGGAGGACGGTGGCTGCCGCTCTCCTGCCTCTTGAATTCACTCTCGGCAAGCGAATGGAAAGCGTTCCAGGACAACTTGCCTGGGTTTTGACTTGGTCCTGATGCGTCCCACCTTGGCAAGTTTTGCTCGTCGCCAGAGGCTCCGAGATGCACAGAAGACGGTGGCAGCTGCTGAAAAGAAGGGCAGCGGTGAGTTTGTCGACAAGCAAGAACATAGGCAGCTGCCTGTGCTTGGGAAGGAGCAGCTGCCTGGTTTTGGCAATTGCCTTCACAGCGCCCAGAAGCCCGGTGCTCTGCTGCTTTGTTTTTCGCAGTCAGTCAATTGCACACTAGTGAAGCTGAGCCAGGCTCTTCAGCTTTGCTGCTTTTGAGCATCTGTGCTCCACTTCTGCTCTGTGACTTCTCTGGAGGTTGTTTGCCTCGGCCAGGCTGGAAAGTGCCCGCTAGTGCACAGAGCTGGGCAGGAGAGGGCAGAGAGCACTTCCATCTGACAGCAGGTTGCAGATTGCCTCGGAAAGAGCCGTGTCCTTGGAATGTGCAGCAAATCCTCTTTCTTTGCAAACCGCGGTTAGTGTGCAGTGCAGGTACGCTCTCCCCTTGCCAACTGGAGTGGGAAAGCTTTTCGCTAAGCTAGAGATGACTAGAGAAGCAGAAGCGCGGCTCCGGAGCTATCCGGAGGGAAGTGCCGCTTCCCAGTGTATTTCGGCTTGAAGCGGCGCTCCGGAGCGCTCCGCTGCCGCTCTACTGAGCTGTGCGCGAATTAGCCGCTTCTTCGCCTCTGAGAGGCAGAGATCGCGGTTGCTTGGAAGAGGCGAAGAACGAAGCCGCAAAGAAGCGGGCTTGTGTGCGAAGCCTTACGACTGCTGGAGGACGGTGGCTGCCGCTCTCCTGCCTCTTGAATTCACTCTCGGCAAGCCAATGGAAAGCGTTCCAGGACAACTTGCCTGGGTTTTTACTTGGTCCTGATGCGTCCCACCTTGGCAAGTTTTGCTCGTCGCCAGAGGCTCCGAGATGCACAGAAGACGGTGGCAGCTGCTGAAAAGAAGGGCAGCGGTGAGTTTGTCGACAAGCAAGAACATAGGCAGCTGCCTGTGCTTGGGAAGGAGCAGCTGCCTGGTTTTGGCAATTGCCTTCACAGCGCCCAGAAGCCCGGTGCTCTGCTGCTTTGTTTTTCGCAGTCAGTCAATTGCACACTAGTCAAGCTGAGCCAGGCTCTTCAGCTTTGCTGCTTTTGAGCATCTGTGCTCCACTTCTGCTCTGTGACTTCTCTGGAGGTTGTTTGCCTCGGCCAGGCTGGAAAGTGCCCGCTAGTGCACAGAGCTGGGCAGGAGAGGGCAGAGAGCACTTCCATCTGACAGCAGGTTGCAGATTGCCTCGGAAAGAGCCGTGTCCTTGGAATGTGCAGCAAATCCTCTTTCTTTGCAAACCGCGGTTAGTGTGCAGTGCAGGTACGCTCTCCCCTTGCCAAATGGAGTGGGAAAGCTTTTCGCTAAGATAGAGATGACTAGAGAAGCAGAAGCGCGGCTCCGGAGCTATCCGGAGGGAAGTGCCGCTTCCCAGTGTATTTCGGCTTGAAGCGGCGCTCCGGAGCGCTCCGCTGCCGCTCTACTGAGCTGTGCGCGAATTAGCCGCTTCTTCGCCTCTGAGAGGCAGAGATCGCGGTTGCTTGGAAGAGGCGAAGAACGAAGCCGCAAAGAAGCGGGCTTGTGTGCGAAGCCTTCCGACTGCTGGAGGACGGTGGCTGCCGCTCTCCTGCCTCTTGAATTCACTCTCGGCAAGCCAATGGAAAGCGTTCCAGGACAACTTGCCTGGGTTTTTACTTGGTCCTGATGCGTCCCACCTTGGCAAGTTTTGCTCGTCGCCAGAGGCTCCGAGATGCACAGAAGACGGTGGCAGCTGCTGAAAAGAAGGGCAGCGGTGAGTTTGTCGACAAGCAAGAACATGGGCAGCTGCCTGTGCTTGGGAAGGAGCAGCTGCCTGGTTTTGGCAATTGCCTTCACAGCGCCCAGAAGCCCGGTGCTCTGCTGCTTTGTTTTTCGCAGTCAGTCAATTGCACACTAGTGAAGCTGAGCCAGGCTCTTCAGCTTTGCTGCTTTTGAGCATCTGTGCTCCACTTCTGCTCTGTGACTTCTCTGGAGGTTGTTTGCCTCGGCCAGGCTGGAAAGTGCCCGCTAGTGCACAGAGCTGGGCAGGAGAGGGCAGAGAGCACTTCCATCTGACAGCAGGTTGCAGATTGCCTCGGAAAGAGCCGTGTCCTTGGAATGTGCAGCAAATCCTCTTTCTTTGCAAACCGCGGTTCGTGTGCAGTGCAGGTACGCTCTCCCCTTGCCAAATGGAGTGGGAAAGCTTTTCGCTAAGATAGAGATGACTAGAGAAGCAGAAGCGCGGCTCCGGAGCTATCCGGAGGGAAGTGCCGCTTCCCAGTGTATTTCGGCTTGAAGCGGCGCTCCGGAGCGCTCCGCTGCCGCTCTACTGAGCTGTGCGCGAATTAGCCGCTTCTTCGCCTCTGAGAGGCAGAGATCGCGGTTGCTTGGAAGAGGCGAAGAACGAAGCCGCAAAGAAGCGGGCTTGTGTGCGAAGCCTTCAGACTGCTGGAGGACGGTGGCTGCCGCTCTCCTGCCTCTTGAATTCACTCTCGGCAAGCGAATGGAAAGCGTTCCAGGACAACTTGCCTGGGTTTTTACTTGGTCCTGATGCGTCCCACCTTGGCAAGTTTTGCTCGTCGCCAGAGGCTCCGAGATGCACAGAAGACGGTGGCAGCTGCTGAAAAGAAGGGCAGCGGTGAGTTTGTCGACAAGCAAGAACATAGGCAGCTGCCTGTGCTTGGGAAGGAGCAGCTGCCTGGTTTTGGCAATTGCCTTCACAGCGCCCAGAAGCCCGGTGCTCTGCCGCTTTGTTTTTCGCAGTCAGTCAATTACACACTAGTGAAGCTGAGCCAGGCTCTTCAGCTTTGCTGCTTTTGAGCATCTGTGCTCCACTTATGCTCTGTGACATCTCTGGAGGTTGTTTGCCTCGGCCAGGCTGGAAAGTGCCCGCTAGTACACAGAGCTGGGCAGGAGAGGGCAGAGAGCACTTCCATCTGACAGCAGGTTGCAGATTGCCTCGGAAAGAGCCGTGTCCTTGGAATGTGCAGCAAATCCTCTTTCTTTGCAAACCGCGGTTAGTGTGCAGTGCAGGTACGCTCTCCCCTTGCCAAATGGAGTGGGAAAGCTTTTCGCTAAGCTAGAGATGACTAGAGAAGCAGAAGCGCGGCTCCGGAGCTATCCGGAGGAAAGTGCCGCTTCCCAGTGTATTTCGGCTTGAAGCGGCGCTCCGGAGCGCTGCGCTGCCGCTCTACTGAGCTGTGCGCGAATTAGCCGCTTCTTCGCCTCTGAGAGGCAGAGATCGCGGTTGCTTGGAAGAGGCGAAGAACGAAGCCGCAAAGAAGTGGGCTTGTGTGCGAAGCCTTACGACTGCTGGAGGACGGTGGCTGCCGCTCTCCTGCCTCTTGAATTCACTCTCGGCAAGCGAATGGAAAGCGTTCCAGGACAACTTGCCTGGGTTTTGACTTGGTCCTGATGCGTCCCACCTTGGCAAGTTTTGCTCGTCGCCAGAGGCTCCGAGATGCACAGAAGACGGTGGCAGCTGCTGAAAAGAAGGGCAGCGGTGAGTTTGTCGACAAGCAAGAACATAGGCAGCTGCCTGTGCTTGGGAAGGAGCAGCTGCCTGGTTTTGGCAATTGCCTTCACAGCGCCCAGAAGCCCGGTGCTCTGCTGCTTTGTTTTTCGCAGTCAGTCAATTGCACACTAGTGAAGCTGAGCCAGGCTCTTCAGCTTTGCTGCTTTTGAGCATCTGTGCTCCACTTCTGCTCTGTGACTTCTCTGGAGGTTGTTTGCCTCGGCCAGGCTGGAAAGTGCCCGCTAGTGCACAGAGCTGGGCAGGAGAGGGCAGAGAGCACTTCCATCTGACAGCAGGTTGCAGATTGCCTCGGAAAGAGCCGTGTCCTTGGAATGTGCAGCAAATCCTCTTTCTTTGCAAACCGCGGTTAGTGTGCAGTGCAGGTACGCTCTCCCCTTGCCAACTGGAGTGGGAAAGCTTTTCGCTAAGCTAGAGATGACTAGAGAAGCAGAAGCGCGGCTCCGGAGCTATCCGGAGGGAAGTGCCGCTTCCCAGTGTATTTCGGCTTGAAGCGGCGCTCCGGAGCGCTCCGCTGCCGCTCTACTGAGCTGTGCGCGAATTAGCCGCTTCTTCGCCTCTGAGAGGCAGAGATCGCGGTTGCTTGGAAGAGGCGAAGAACGAAGCCGCAAAGAAGCGGGCTTGTGTGCGAAGCCTTCCGACTGCTGGAGGACGGTGGCTGCCGCTCTCCTGCCTCTTGAATTCACTCTCGGCAAGCCAATGGAAAGCGTTCCAGGACAACTTGCCTGGGTTTTTACTTGGTCCTGATGCGTCCCACCTTGGCAAGTTTTGCTCGTCGCCAGAGGCTCCGAGATGCACAGAAGACGGTGGCAGCTGCTGAAAAGAAGGGCAGCGGTGAGTTTGTCGACAAGCAAGAACATAGGCAGCTGCCTGTGCTTGGGAAGGAGCAGCTGCCTGGTTTTGGCAATTGCCTTCACAGCGCCCAGAAGCCCGGTGCTCTGCTGCTTTGTTTTTCGCAGTCAGTCAATTGCACACTAGTCAAGCTGAGCCAGGCTCTTCAGCTTTGCTGCTTTTGAGCATCTGTGCTCCACTTCTGCTCTGTGACTTCTCTGGAGGTTGTTTGCCTCGGCCAGGCTGGAAAGTGCCCGCTAGTGCACAGAGCTGGGCAGGAGAGGGCAGAGAGCACTTCCATCTGACAGCAGGTTGCAGATTGCCTCGGAAAGAGCCGTGTCCTTGGAATGTGCAGCAAATCCTCTTTCTTTGCAAACCGCGGTTAGTGTGCAGTGCAGGTACGCTCTCCCCTTGCCAAATGGAGTGGAAAGCTTTTCGCTAAGATAGAGATGACTAGAGAAGCAGAAGCGCGGCTCCGGAGCTATCCGGAGGGAAGTGCCGCTTCCCAGTGTATTTCGGCTTGAAGCGGCGCTCCGGAGCGCTCCGCTGCCGCTCTACTGAGCTGTGCGCGAATTAGCCGCTTCTTCGCCTCTGAGAGGCAGAGATCGCGGTTGCTTGGAAGAGGCGAAGAACGAAGCCGCAAAGAAGCGGGCTTGTGTGCGAAGCCTTCCGACTGCTGGAGGACGGTGGCTGCCGCTCTCCTGCCTCTTGAATTCACTCTCGGCAAGCCAATGGAAAGCGTTCCAGGACAACTTGCCTGGGTTTTTACTTGGTCCTGATGCGTCCCACCTTGGCAAGTTTTGCTCGTCGCCAGAGGCTCCGAGATGCACAGAAGACGGTGGCAGCTGCTGAAAAGAAGGGCAGCGGTGAGTTTGTCGACAAGCAAGAACATAGGCAGCTGCCTGTGCTTGGGAAGGAGCAGCTGCCTGGTTTTGGCAATTGCCTTCACAGCGCCCAGAAGCCCGGTGCTCTGCTGCTTTGTTTTTCGCAGTCAGTCAATTGCACACTAGTGAAGCTGAGCCAGGCTCTTCAGCTTTGCTGCTTTTGAGCATCTGTGCTCCACTTCTGCTCTGTGACTTCTCTGGAGGTTGTTTGCCTCGGCCAGGCTGGAAAGTGCCCGCTAGTACACAGAGCTGGGCAGGAGAGGGCAGAGAGCACTTCCATCTGACAGCAGGTTGCAGATTGCCTCGGAAAGAGCCGTGTCCTTGGAATGTGCAGCAAATCCTCTTTCTTTGCAAACCGCGGTTAGTGTGCAGTGCAGGTACGCTCTCCCCTTGCCAAATGGAGTGGGAAAGCTTTTCGCTAAGCTAGAGATGACTAGAGAAGCAGAAGCGCGGCTCCGGAGCTATCCGGAGGGAAGTGCCGCTTCCCGGCGTCTTTTGGCTTGAAGAGACGCTCCGGAGCGCTCCGCTGCCGCTCTACTGAGCTGTGCGCGAATTAGCCGCTTCTTCGCCTCCGAGAGTCAGAGATCGCGGTTGCTTGGAAGAGGCGAAGAACAAAGCCGCAAAGAAGCGGGCTTGTGTGCGAAGCCTTCAGACTGCTGGAGGACGGTGGCTGCCGCTCTCCTGCCTCTTGAATTCACTCTCGGCAAGCGAATGGAAAGCGTTCCAGGACAACGTGCCTGGGTTTTGACTTGGTCCTGATGCGTCCCACCTTGGCAAGTTTTGCTCGTCGCCAGAGGCTCCGAGATGCACAGAAGACGGTGGCAGCTGCTGAAAAGAAGGGCAGCGGTGAGTTTGTCGACAAGCAAGAACATAGGCAGCTGCCTGTGCTTGGGAAGGAGCAGCTGCCTGGTTTTGGCAATTGCCTTCACAGCGCCCAGAAGCCCGGTGCTCTGCTGCTTTGTTTTTCGCAGTCAGTCAATTGCACACTAGTCAAGCTGAGCCAGGCTCTTCAGCTTTGCTGCTTTTGAGCATCTGTGCTCCACTTCTGCTCTGTGACTTCTCTGGAGGTTGTTTGCCTCGGCCAGGCTGGAAAGTGCCCGCTAGTACACAGAGCTGGGCAGGAGAGGGCAGAGAGCACTTCCATCTGACAGCAGGTTGCAGATTGCCTCGGAAAGAGCCGTGTCCTTGGAATGTGCAGCAAATCCTCTTTCTTTGCAAACCGCGGTTAGTGTGCAGTGCAGGTACGCTCTCCCCCTTGCCAAATGGAGTGGGAAAGCTTTTCGCTAAGATAGAGATGACTAGAGAAGCAGAAGCGCGGCTCCGGAGCTATCCGGAGGAAAGTGCCGTTTGCCGGCGTCTTTCGGCTTGAAGCGGCGCTCCGGAGCGCTGCGCTGCCGCTCTACTGAGCTGTGCGCGAATTAGCCGCTTCTTCGCCTCCGAGAGTCAGAGATCGC
>NW_027099453.1:0-33621 GCF_031753505.1 Anomalospiza imberbis | reverse complement strand
ACAAACTCACCGCTGCCCTTCTTTTCAGCAGCTGCCACCGTCTTCTGTGCATCTCGGAGCCTCTGGCGACGAGCAAGACTTGCCAAGGTGGGACGCATCAGGACCAAGTCAAAACCCAGGCAAGTTGTCCTGGAACGCTTTCCATTCGCTTGCCGAGAGTGAATTCAACAGGCAGGAGAGCGGCAGCCACCGTCCTCCGGCAGTCGGAAGGCTTGGCACACAAGCCCGCTTCTTTGCGGCTTCGTTCTTCGCCTCTTCCAAGCAACTGCGATCTCTGCTTCTCAGAGGCGAAGAAGCGGCTAGTTCGCGCACAGCTCAGTAAAGCGGCAGCAAAGCGCTCTGGAGCGCCGCTTCAAGCCGAAAGACGCCGGGAAGCGGCACTTTCCTCCGGATAGCTCCGGAGCCGCGCTTCTGCTTCTCTAGTCATCTCTATCTCAGCGAAAAGCTTTCCCACTCCATTTGGCAAGGGGAGAGCGTACCTGCACTGCACACTAACCGCGGTTTGCAAAGAAAGAGGATTTGCTGCACATTCCAAGGACACGGCTCTTTCTGAGGCAATCTGCAACCTGCTGTCAGATGGAAGTGCTCTCTGCCCTCTCCTGCCCAGCTCTAGCTACTAGCGGGCACTTTCCAGCCTGGCCGAGGCAAACAACCTCCAGAGATGTCACAGAGCATAAGTGGAGCACAGATGCTCAAAAGCAGCAAAGCTGAAGAGCCTGGCTCAGCTTCACTAGTGTGCAATTGACTGACTGCGAAAAACAAAGCAGCAGAGCACCGGGCTTCTGGGCGCTGTGAAGGCAATTGCCAAAACCAGGCAGCTGCTCCTTCCCAAGCACAGGCAGCTGCCTATGTTCTTGCTTGTCGACAAACTCACCGCTGCCCTTCTTTTCAGCAGCTGCCACCGTCTTCTGTGCATCTCGCAGCCTCTGGCGACGAGCAAGACTTGCCAAGGTGGGACGCATCAGGACCAAGTCAAAACCCAGGCAAGTTGTCCTGGAACACTTTCCATTCGCTTGCCGAGAGTGAATTCAACAGGCAGGAGAGCGGCAGCCACCGTCCTCCGGCAGTCGGAAGGCTTCGCACACAAGCCCGCTTCTTTGCGGCTTCGTTCTTCGCCTCTTCCAAGCAACTGCGATCTCTGCTTCTCGGAGGCGCAGAAGCGGCTAGTTCGCGCACAGCACAGTAGAGCGCCAGCGGAGCGCTCCGGAGTGCCGATTCAAGCCGAAAGACATCGGGAAGCGGCACTTTCCTCCGGATAGCTCCGGAGCCGCGCTTCTGCTTCTCTAGTCATCTCTAGCTTAAGCGAAAAGCTTTCCCACTCCATTTGGCAAGGGGGAGAGTGTACCTACACTGCACACTAACCGCGGTTTGCAAAGAAAGAGGATTTGCTGCACATTCCAAGGACACGGCTCTTTCCGAGGCAATCTGCAACCTGCTGTCAGATGGAAAGTGCTCTCTGCCCTCTCCTGCCAGCTCTAGCTACTAGCGGGCACTTTCCAGCCTGGCCGAGGCAAACAACCTCCAGAGATGTCACAGAGCATATGTGGAGCACAGATGCTCAAAAGCAGCAAAGCTGAAGAGCCTGCTCAGCTTCACTAGTGTGCAATTGACTGACTGCGAAAAACAAAGCAGCAGAGCACCGGGCTTCTGGGCGCTGTGAAGGCAATTGCCAAAACCAGGCAGCTGCTCCTTCCCAAGCACAGGCAGCTGCCTATGTTCTTGCTTGTCGACAAACTCACCGCTGCCCTTCTTTTCAGCAGCTGCCACCGTCTTCTGTGCATCTCGGAGCCTCTGGCGACGAGCAAGACTTGCCAAGGTGGGACGCATCAGGACAAGTCAAAACCCAGGCAAGTTGTCCTGGAACGCTTTCCATTCGCTTGCCGAGAGTGAATTCAAGAGGCAGGAGAGCGGCAGCCACCGTCCTCCGGCAGTCGGAAGGCTTGGCACACAAGCCCGCTTCTTTGCGGCTTCGTTCTTCGCCTCTTCCAAGCAACCGCGATCTCTGCTTCTCGGAGGCGAAGAAGCGGCTAATTCGCGCACAGCTCAGTAAAGCGGCAGCAAAGCGCTCTGGAGCGCCGCTTCAAGCCGAAAGACGCCGGGAAGCGGAACTTTCCTCCGGATAGCTCCGGAGCCGCGCTTCTGCTTCTCTAGTCATCTCTATCTCAGCGAAAAGCTTTCCCACTCCATTTGGCAAGGGGAGAGCGTACCTGCACTGCACACTAACCGCGGTTTGCAAAGAAAGAGGATTTGCTGCACATTCCAAGGACACGGCTCTTTCCGAGGCAATCTGCAACCTGCTGTCAGATGGAAGTGCTCTCTGCCCTCTCCTGCCCAGCTCTAGGTACTAGCGGGCACTTTCCAGCCTGGCCGAGGCAAACAACCTCCAGAGATGTCACAGAGCCTAAGTGGAGCACAGATGCTCAAAAGCAGCAAAGCTGAAGAGCCTGGCTAAGCTTCACTAGTGTGCAATTGACTGACTGCGAAAAACAAAGCAGCAGAGCACCGGGCTTCTGGGCGCTGTGAAGGCAATTGCCAAAACCAGGCAGCTGCTCCTTCCCAAGCACAGGCAGCTGCCTATGTTCTTGCTTGTCGACAAACTCACCGCTGCCCTTCTTTTCAGCAGCTGCCACCGTCTTCTGTGCATCTCGGAGCCTCTGGCGACGAGCAAGACTTGCCAAGGTGGGAGGCATCAGGACCAAGTCAAAACCCAGGCAAGTTGTCCTGGAACGCTTTCCATTCGCTTGCCGAGAGTGAATTCAACAGGCAGGAGAGCGGCAGCCACCGTCCTCCGGCAGTCGGAAGGCTTCGCACACAAGCCCGCTTCTTTGCGGCTTCGTTCTTCGCCTCTTCCAAGCAACCGCGATCCCTGCTTCTCGGAGGCGAAGAAGCGGCTAATTCGCGCACAGCTCAGTAGAGCGGCAGCAGAGCGCTCCGGAGTGCCGCTTCAAGCCGAAAGACATCGGGAAGCGGCACTTTCCTCCGGATAGCTCCGGAGCCGCGCTTCTGCTTCTCTAGTCATCTCTAGCTTAGCGAAAAGCTTTCCCACTCCATTTGGCAAGGGGAGAGTGTACCTACACTGCACACTAACCGCGGTTTGCAAAGAAAGAGGATTTGCTGCACATTCCAAGGACACGGCTCTTTCCGAGGCAATCTGCAACCTGCTGTCAGCTGGAAGTGCTCTCTGCCCTCTCCTGCCCAGCTCTAGGTACTAGCGGGCACTTTCCAGCCTGGCCGAGGCAAACAACCTCCAGAGATGTCACAGAGCATAAGTGGAGCACAGATGCTCAAAAGCAGCAAAGCTGAAGAGCCTGGCTCAGCTTGACTAGTGTGCAATTGACTGACTGCGAAAAACAAAGCAGCAGAGCACCGGGCTTCTGGGCGCTGTGAAGGCAATTGCCAAAACCAGGCAGCTGCTCCTTCCCAAGCACAGGCAGCTGCCTATGTTCTTGCTTGTCGACAAACTCACCGCTGCCCTTCTTTTCAGCAGCTGCCACCGTCCTTCTGTGCATCTCGGAGCCTCTGGCGACGAGCAAGACTTGCCAAGGTGGGAGGCATCAGGACCAAGTCAAAACCCAGGCAAGTTGTCCTGGAACACTTTCCATTCGCTTGCCGAGAGTGAATTCAACAGGCAGGAGAGCGGCAGCCACCGTCCTCCGGCAGTCGGAAGGCTTCGCACACAAGCCCGCTTCTTTGCGGCTTCGTTCTTCGCCTCTTCCAAGCAACTGCGATCTCTGCTTCTCAGAGGCGCAGAAGCGGCTAGTTCGCGCACAGCACAGTAGAGCGCCAGCGGAGCGCTCCGGAGTGCCGATTCAAGCCGAAAGACATCGGGAAGCGGCACTTTCCTCCGGATAGCTCCGGAGCCGCGCTTCTGCTTCTCTAGTCATCTCTAGCTTAGCGAAAAGCTTTCCCACTCCATTTGGCAAGGGGGAGAGTGTACCTACACTGCACACTAACCGCGGTTTGCAAAGAAAGAGGATTTGCTGCACATTCCAAGGACACGGCTCTTTCCGAGGCAATCTGCAACCTGCTGTCAGATGGAAGTGCTCTCTGCCCTCTCCTGCCCAGCTCTAGGTACTAGCGGGCACTTTCCAGCCTGGCCGAGGCAAACAACCTCGAGAGATGTCACAGAGCCTAAGTGGAGCACAGATGCTCAAAAGCAGCAAAGCTGAAGAGCCTGGCTCAGCTTCACTAGTGTGCAATTGACTGACTGCGAAAAAGAAAGCAGCAGAGCACCGGGCTTCTGGGCGCTGTGAAGGCAATTGCCAAAACCAGGCAGCTGCTCCTTCCCAAGCACAGGCAGCTGCCTATGTTCTTGCTTGTCGACAAACTCACCGCTGCCCTTCTTTTCAGCAGCTGCCACCGTCTTCTGTGCATCTCGGAGCCTCTGGCGACGAGCAAGACTTGCCAAGGTGGGACGCATCAGGACCAAGTCAAAACCCAGGCAAGTTGTCCTGGAACGCTTTCCATTCGCTTGCCGAGAGTGAATTCAAGAGGCAGGAGAGCGGCAGCCACCGTCCTCCGGCAGTCGGAAGGCTTCGCACACAAGCCCGCTTCTTTGCGGCTTCGTTCTTCGCCTCTTCCAAGCAACCGCGATCTCTGCTTCTCGGAGGCGAAGAAGCGGCTAATTCGCGCACAGCTCAGTAAAGCGCCAGCAAAGCGCTCTGGAGCGCCGCTTCAAGCCGAAAGACGCCGGGAAGCGGCACTTTCCTCCGGATAGCTCCGGAGCCGCGCTTCTGCTTCTCTAGTCATCTCTATCTCAGCGAAAAGCTTTCCCACTCCATTTGGCAAGGGGAGAGCGTACCTGCACTGCACACTAACCGCGGTTTGCAAAGAAAGAGGATTTGCTGCACATTCCAAGGACACGGCTCTTTCCGAGGCAATCTGCAACCTGCTGTCAGATGGAAGTGCTCTCTGCCCTCTCCTGCCCAGCTCTAGCTACTAGCGGGCACTTTCCAGCCTGGGCGAGGCAAACAACCTCCAGAGATGTCACAAAGCATAAGTGGAGCACAGATGCTCAAAAGCAGCAAAGCTGAAGAGCCTGGCTCAGCTTCACTAGTGTGCAATTGACTGACTGCGAAAAACAAAGCAGCAGAGCACCGGGCTTCTGGGCGCTGTGAAGGCAATTGCCAAAACCAGGCAGCTGCTCCTTCCCAAGCACAGGCAGCTGCCTATGTTCTTGCTTGTGGACAAACTCACCGCTGCCCTTCTTTTCAGCAGCTGCCACCGTCTTCTGTGCATCTCGGAGCCTCTGGCGACGAGCAAGACTTGCCAAGGTGGGAGGCATCAGGACCAAGTCAAAACCCAGGCAAGTTGTCCTGGAACGCTTTCCATTCGCTTGCCGAGAGTGAATTCAAGAGGCAGGAGAGCGGCAGCCACCGTCCTCCGGCAGTCGGAAGGCTTCGCACACAAGCCCGCTTCTTTGCGGCTTCGTTCTTCGCCTCTTCCAAGCAACCGCGATCTCTGCTTCTCGGAGGCGAAGAAGCGGCTAATTCGCGCACAGCTCAGCAGAGCGCCAGCGGAGCACTCCGGAGCGCCGCTTCAAGCCGAAAGACGCCGGGAAGAGGCACTTTCCTCCGGATAGCTCCGGAGCCGCGCTTCTGCTTCTCTAGTCATCTCTAGCTTAGCGAAAAGCTTTCCCACTCCATTTGGCAAGGGGGAGAGCGTACCTGCACTGCACACTAACCGCGGTTTGCAAAGAAAGAGGATTTGCTGCACATTCCAAGGACACGGCTCTTTCCGAGGCAATCTGCAACCTGCTGTCAGATGGAAGTGCTCTCTGCCCTCTCCTGCCCAGCTCTAGCTACTAGCGGGCACTTTCCAGCCTGGCCGAGGCAAACAACCTCCAGAGATGTCACAAAGCATAAGTGGAGCACAGATGCTCAAAAGCAGCAAAGCTGAAGAGCCTGGCTCAGCTTCACTAGTGTGCAATTGACTGACTGCGAAAAACAAAGCAGCAGAGCACCGGGCTTCTGGGCGCTGTGAAGGCAATTGCCAAAACCAGGCAGCTGCTCCTTCCCAAGCACAGGCAGCTGCCTATGTTCTTGCTTGTCGACAAACTCACCGCTGCCCTTCTTTTCAGCAGCTGCCACCGTCTTCTGTGCATCTCGGAGCCTCTGGCGACGAGCAAGACTTGCCAAGGTGGGAGGCATCAGGACCAAGTCAAAACCCAGGCAAGTTGTCCTGGAACACTTTCCATTCGCTTGCCGAGAGTGAATTCAACAGGCAGGAGAGCGGCAGCCACCGTCCTCCGGCAGTCGGAAGGCTTCGCACACAAGCCCGCTTCTTTGCGGCTTCGTTCTTCGCCTCTTCCAAGCAACCGCGATCTCTGCTTCTCAGAGGCGCAGAAGCGGCTAGTTCGCGCACAGCACAGTAGAGCGCCAGCGGAGCGCTCCGGAGTGCCGATTCAAGCCGAAAGACATCGGGAAGCGGCACTTTCCTCCGGATAGCTCCGGAGCCGCGCTTCTGCTTCTCTAGTCATCTCTAGCTTAGCGAAAAGCTTTCCCACTCCATTTGGCAAGGGGAGAGCGTACCTGCACTGCACACTAACCGCGGTTTGCAAAGAAAGAGGATTTGCTGCACATTCCAAGGACACGGCTCTTTCCGAGGCAATCTGCAACCTGCTGTCAGATGGAAGTGCTCTCTGCCCTCTCCTGCCCAGCTCTAGGTACTAGCGGGCACTTTCCAGCCTGGCCGAGGCAAACAACCTCGAGAGATGTCACAGAGCCTAAGTGGAACACAGATGCTCAAAAGCAGCAAAGCTGAAGAGCCTGGCTCAGCTTCACTAGTGTGCAATTGACTGACTGCGAAAAACAAAGCAGCAGAGCACCGGGCTTCTGGGCGCTGTGAAGGCAATTGCCAAAACCAGGCAGCTGCTCCTTCCCAAGCACAGGCAGCTGCCTATGTTCTTGCTTGTCGACAAACTCACCGCTGCCCTTCTTTTCAGCAGCTGCCACCGTCTTCTGTGCATCTCGGAGCCTCTGGCGACGAGCAAGACTTGCCAAGGTGGGAGGCATCAGGACCAAGTCAAAACCCAGGCAAGTTGTCCTGGAACGCTTTCCATTCGCTTGCCGAGAGTGAATTCAAGAGGCAGGAGAGCGGCAGCCACCATCCTCCGGCAGTCGGAAGGCTTCGCACACAAGCCCGCTTCTTTGCGGCTTCGTTCTTCGCCTCTTCCAAGCAACCGCGATCTCTGCTTCTCGGAGGCGAAGAAGCGGCTAATTCGCGCACAGCTCAGTAAAGCGGCAGCAAAGCGCTCTGGAGCGCCGCTTCAAGCCGAAAGACGCCGGGAAGCGGCACTTTCCTCCGGATAGCTCCGGAGCCGCGCTTCTGCTTCTCTAGTCATCTCTATCTCAGCGAAAAGCTTTCCCACTCCATTTGGCAAGGGGAGAGCGTACCTGCACTGCACACTAACCGCGGTTTGCAAAGAAAGAGGATTTGCTGCACATTCCAAGGACACGGCTCTTTCCGAGGCAATCTGCAACCTGCTGTCAGATGGAAGTGCTCTCTGCCCTCTCCTGCCCAGCTCTAGCTACTAGCGGGCACTTTCCAGCCTGGGCGAGGCAAACAACCTCCAGAGATGTCACAAAGCATAAGTGGAGCACAGATGCTCAAAAGCAGCAAAGCTGAAGAGCCTGGCTCAGCTTCACTAGTGTGCAATTGACTGACTGCGAAAAACAAAGCAGCAGAGCACCGGGCTTCTGGGCGCTGTGAAGGCAATTGCCAAAACCAGGCAGCTGCTCCTTCCCAAGCACAGGCAGCTGCCTATGTTCTTGCTTGTGGACAAACTCACCGCTGCCCTTCTTTTCAGCAGCTGCCACCGTCTTCTGTGCATCTCGGAGCCTCTGGCGACGAGCAAGACTTGCCAAGGTGGGAGGCATCAGGACCAAGTCAAAACCCAGGCAAGTTGTCCTGGAACACTTTCCATTCGCTTGCCGAGAGTGAATTCAACAGGCAGGAGAGCGGCAGCCACCGTCCTCCGGCAGTCGGAAGGCTTCGCACACAAGCCCGCTTCTTTGCGGCTTCGTTCTTCGCCTCTTCCAAGCAACCGCGATCTCTGCTTCTCGGAGGCGAAGAAGCGGCTAATTCGCGCACAGCTCAGCAGAGCGCCAGCGGAGCACTCCGGAGCGCCGCTTCAAGCCGAAAGACGCCGGGAAGCGGCACTTTCCTCCGGATAGCTCCGGAGCCGCGCTTCTGCTTCTCTAGTCATCTCTAGCTTAGCGAAAAGCTTTCCCACTCCATTTGGCAAGGGGAGAGCGTACCTGCACTGCACACTAACCGCGGTTTGCAAAGAAAGAGGATTTGCTGCACATTCCAAGGACACGGCTCTTTCCGAGGCAATCTGCAACCTGCTGTCAGATGGAAGTGCTCTCTGCCCTCTCCTGCCCAGCTCTAGCTACTAGCGGGCACTTTCCAGCCTGGCCGAGGCAAACAACCTCCAGAGATGTCACAGAGCATAAGTGGAGCACAGATGCTCAAAAGCAGCAAAGCTGAAGAGCCTGGCTCAGCTTCACTAGTGTGCAATTGACTGACTGCGAAAAACAAAGCAGCAGAGCACCGGGCTTCTGGGCGCTGTGAAGGCAATTGCCAAAACCAGGCAGCTGCTCCTTCCCAAGCACAGGCAGCTGCCTATGTTCTTGCTTGTGGACAAACTCACCGCTGCCCTTCTTTTCAGCAGCTGCCACCGTCTTCTGTGCATCTCGGAGCCTCTGGCGACGAGCAAGACTTGCCAAGGTGGGAGGCATCAGGACCAAGTCAAAACCCAGGCAAGTTGTCCTGGAACGCTTTCCATTCGCTTGCCGAGAGTGAATTCAAGAGGCAGGAGAGCGGCAGCCACCATCCTCCGGCAGTCGGAAGGCTTCGCACACAAGCCCGCTTCTTTGCGGCTTCGTTCTTCGCCTCTTCCAAGCAACCGCGATCTCTGCTTCTCGGAGGCGAAGAAGCGGCTAATTCGCGCACAGCTCAGCAGAGCGCCAGCGGAGCACTCCGGAGCGCCGCTTCAAGCCGAAAGACGCCGGGAAGAGGCACTTTCCTCCGGATAGCTCCGGAGCCGCGCTTCTGCTTCTCTAGTCATCTCTAGCTTAGCGAAAAGCTTTCCCACTCCATTTGGCAAGGGGGAGAGCGTACCTGCACTGCACACTAACCGCGGTTTGCAAAGAAAGAGGATTTGCTGCACATTCCAAGGACACGGCTCTTTCCGAGGCAATCTGCAACCTGCTGTCAGATGGAAGTGCTCTCTGCCCTCTCCTGCCCAGCTCTAGCTACTAGCGGGCACTTTCCAGCCTGGGCGAGGCAAACAACCTCCAGAGATGTCACAGAGCATAAGTGGAGCACAGATGCTCAAAAGCAGCAAAGCTGAAGAGCCTGGCTCAGCTTCACTAGTGTGCAATTGACTGACTGCGAAAAACAAAGCAGCAGAGCACCGGGCTTCTGGGCGCTGTGAAGGCAATTGCCAAAACCAGGCAGCTGCTCCTTCCCAAGCACAGGCAGCTGCCTATGTTCTTGCTTGTCGACAAACTCACCGCTGCCCTTCTTTTCAGCAGCTGCCACCGTCTTCTGTGCATCTCGGAGCCTCTGGCGACGAGCAAGACTTGCCAAGGTGGGAGGCATCAGGACCAAGTCAAAACCCAGGCAAGTTGTCCTGGAACACTTTCCATTCGCTTGCCGAGAGTGAATTCAACAGGCAGGAGAGCGGCAGCCACCGTCCTCCGGCAGTCGGAAGGCTTCGCACACAAGCCCGCTTCTTTGCGGCTTCGTTCTTCGCCTCTTCCAAGCAACTGCGATCTCTGCTTCTCAGAGGCGCAGAAGCGGCTAGTTCGCGCACAGCACAGTAGAGCGCCAGCGGAGCGCTCCGGAGTGCCGATTCAAGCCGAAAGACATCGGGAAGCGGCACTTTCCTCCGGATAGCTCCGGAGCCGCGCTTCTGCTTCTCTAGTCATCTCTAGCTTAGCGAAAAGCTTTCCCACTCCATTTGGCAAGGGGAGAGTGTACCTACACTGCACACTAACCGCGGTTTGCAAAGAAAGAGGATTTGCTGCACATTCCAAGGACACGGCTCTTTCCGAGGCAATCTGCAACCTGCTGTCAGATGGAAGTGCTCTCTGCCCTCTCCTGCCCAGCTCTAGGTACTAGCGGGCACTTTCCAGCCTGGCCGAGGCAAACAACCTCGAGAGATGTCACAGAGCCTAAGTGGAGCACAGATGCTCAAAAGCAGCAAAGCTGAAGAGCCTGGGTCAGCTTCACTAGTGTGCAATTGACTGACTGCGAAAAAGAAAGCAGCAGAGCACCGGGCTTCTGGGCGCTGTGAAGGCAATTGCCAAAACCAGGCAGCTGCTCCTTCCCAAGCACAGGCAGCTGCCTATGTTCTTGCTTGTCGACAAACTCACCGCTGCCCTTCTTTTCAGCAGCTGCCACCGTCTTCTGTGCATCTCGGAGCCTCTGGCGACGAGCAAGACTTGCCAAGGTGGGACGCATCAGGACCAAGTCAAAACCCAGGCAAGTTGTCCTGGAACGCTTTCCATTCGCTTGCCGAGAGTGAATTCAAGAGGCAGGAGAGCGGCAGCCACCGTCCTCCGGCAGTCGGAAGGCTTCGCACACAAGCCCGCTTCTTTGCGGCTTCGTTCTTCGCCTCTTCCAAGCAACCGCGATCTCTGCTTCTCGGAGGCGAAGAAGCGGCTAATTCGCGCACAGCTCAGTAAAGCGCCAGCAAAGCGCTCTGGAGCGCCGCTTCAAGCCGAAAGACGCCGGGAAGCGGCACTTTCCTCCGGATAGCTCCGGAGCCGCGCTTCTGCTTCTCTAGTCATCTCTATCTCAGCGAAAAGCTTTCCCACTCCATTTGGCAAGGGGAGAGCGTACCTGCACTGCACACTAACCGCGGTTTGCAAAGAAAGAGGATTTGCTGCACATTCCAAGGACACGGCTCTTTCCGAGGCAATCTGCAACCTGCTGTCAGATGGAAGTGCTCTCTGCCCTCTCCTGCCCAGCTCTAGCTACTAGCGGGCACTTTCCAGCCTGGGCGAGGCAAACAACCTCCAGAGATGTCACAAAGCATAAGTGGAGCACAGATGCTCAAAAGCAGCAAAGCTGAAGAGCCTGGCTCAGCTTCACTAGTGTGCAATTGACTGACTGCGAAAAACAAAGCAGCAGAGCACCGGGCTTCTGGGCGCTGTGAAGGCAATTGCCAAAACCAGGCAGCTGCTCCTTCCCAAGCACAGGCAGCTGCCTATGTTCTTGCTTGTGGACAAACTCACCGCTGCCCTTCTTTTCAGCAGCTGCCACCGTCTTCTGTGCATCTCGGAGCCTCTGGCGACGAGCAAGACTTGCCAAGGTGGGAGGCATCAGGACCAAGTCAAAACCCAGGCAAGTTGTCCTGGAACGCTTTCCATTCGCTTGCCGAGAGTGAATTCAAGAGGCAGGAGAGCGGCAGCCACCGTCCTCCGGCAGTCGGAAGGCTTCGCACACAAGCCCGCTTCTTTGCGGCTTCGTTCTTCGCCTCTTCCAAGCAACCGCGATCTCTGCTTCTCGGAGGCGAAGAAGCGGCTAATTCGCGCACAGCTCAGTAAAGCGGCAGCAAAGCGCTCCGGAGCGCCGCTTCAAGCCGAAAGACGCCGGGAAGCGGCACTTTCCTCCGGATAGCTCCGGAGCCGCGCTTCTGCTTCTCTAGTCATCTCTAGCTTAGCGAAAAGCTTTCCCACTCCATTTGGCAAGGGGAGAGCGTACCTGCACTGCACACTAACCGCGGTTTGCAAAGAAAGAGGATTTGCTGCACATTCCAAGGACACGGCTCTTTCCGAGGCAATCTGCAACCTGCTGTCAGATGGAAGTGCTCTCTGCCCTCTCCTGCCCAGCTCTAGCTACTAGCGGGCACTTTCCAGCCTGGGCGAGGCAAACAACCTCCAGAGATGTCACAGAGCATAAGTGGAGCACAGATGCTCAAAAGCAGCAAAGCTGAAGAGCCTGGCTCAGCTTCACTAGTGTGCAATTGACTGACTGCGAAAAACAAAGCAGCAGAGCACCGGGCTTCTGGGCGCTGTGAAGGCAATTGCCAAAACCAGGCAGCTGCTCCTTCCCAAGCACAGGCAGCTGCCTATGTTCTTGCTTGTCGACAAACTCACCGCTGCCCTTCTTTTCAGCAGCTGCCACCGTCTTCTGTGCATCTCGGAGCCTCTGGCGACGAGCAAGACTTGCCAAGGTGGGAGGCATCAGGACCAAGTCAAAACCCAGGCAAGTTGTCCTGGAACACTTTCCATTCGCTTGCCGAGAGTGAATTCAACAGGCAGGAGAGCGGCAGCCACCGTCCTCCGGCAGTCGGAAGGCTTCGCACACAAGCCCGCTTCTTTGCGGCTTCGTTCTTCGCCTCTTCCAAGCAACTGCGATCTCTGCTTCTCAGAGGCGCAGAAGCGGCTAGTTCGCGCACAGCACAGTAGAGCGCCAGCGGAGCGCTCCGGAGTGCCGATTCAAGCCGAAAGACATCGGGAAGCGGCACTTTCCTCCGGATAGCTCCGGAGCCGCGCTTCTGCTTCTCTAGTCATCTCTAGCTTAGCGAAAAGCTTTCCCACTCCATTTGGCAAGGGGAGAGTGTACCTACACTGCACACTAACCGCGGTTTGCAAAGAAAGAGGATTTGCTGCACATTCCAAGGACACGGCTCTTTCCGAGGCAATCTGCAACCTGCTGTCAGATGGAAGTGCTCTCTGCCCTCTCCTGCCCAGCTCTAGGTACTAGCGGGCACTTTCCAGCCTGGCCGAGGCAAACAACCTCGAGAGATGTCACAGAGCCTAAGTGGAACACAGATGCTCAAAAGCAGCAAAGCTGAAGAGCCTGGCTCAGCTTCACTAGTGTGCAATTGACTGACTGCGAAAAACAAAGCAGCAGAGCACCGGGCTTCTGGGCGCTGTGAAGGCAATTGCCAAAACCAGGCAGCTGCTCCTTCCCAAGCACAGGCAGCTGCCTATGTTCTTGCTTGTCGACAAACTCACCGCTGCCCTTCTTTTCAGCAGCTGCCACCGTCTTCTGTGCATCTCGGAGCCTCTGGCGACGAGCAAGACTTGCCAAGGTGGGAGGCATCAGGACCAAGTCAAAACCCAGGCAAGTTGTCCTGGAACGCTTTCCATTCGCTTGCCGAGAGTGAATTCAACAGGCAGGAGAGCGGCAGCCACCGTCCTCCGGCAGTCGGAAGGCTTCGCACACAAGCCCGCTTCTTTGCGGCTTCGTTCTTCGCCTCTTCCAAGCAACCGCGATCTCTGCTTCTCGGAGGCGAAGAAGCGGCTAATTCGCGCACAGCTCAGTAAAGCGGCAGCAAAGCGCTCTGGAGCGCCGCTTCAAGCCGAAAGACGCCGGGAAGCGGAACTTTCCTCCGGATAGCTCCGGAGCCGCGCTTCTGCTTCTCTAGTCATCTCTATCTCAGCGAAAAGCTTTCCCACTCCATTTGGCAAGGGGAGAGCGTACCTGCACTGCACACTAACCGCGGTTTGCAAAGAAAGAGGATTTGCTGCACATTCCAAGGACACGGCTCTTTCCGAGGCAATCTGCAACCTGCTGTCAGATGGAAGTGCTCTCTGCCCTCTCCTGCCCAGCTCTAGGTACTAGCGGGCACTTTCCAGCCTGGCCGAGGCAAACAACCTCCAGAGATGTCACAGAGCCTAAGTGGAGCACAGATGCTCAAAAGCAGCAAAGCTGAAGAGCCTGGCTCAGCTTCACTAGTGTGCAATTGACTGACTGCGAAAAACAAAGCAGCAGAGCACCGGGCTTCTGGGCGCTGTGAAGGCAATTGCCAAAACCAGGCAGCTGCTCCTTCCCAAGCACAGGCAGCTGCCTATGTTCTTGCTTGTCGACAAACTCACCGCTGCCCTTCTTTTCAGCAGCTGCCACCGTCTTCTGTGCATCTCGGAGCCTCTGGCGACGAGCAAGACTTGCCAAGGTGGGAGGCATCAGGACCAAGTCAAAACCCAGGCAAGTTGTCCTGGAACGCTTTCCATTCGCTTGCCGAGAGTGAATTCAAGAGGCAGGAGAGCGGCAGCCACCGTCCTCCGGCAGTCGGAAGGCTTCGCACACAAGCCCGCTTCTTTGCGGCTTCGTTCTTCGCCTCTTCCAAGCAACCGCGATCTCTGCTTCTCGGAGGCGAAGAAGCGGCTAATTCGCGCACAGCTCAGCAGAGCGCCAGCGGAGCACTCCGGAGCGCCGCTTCAAGCCGAAAGACGCCGGGAAGAGGCACTTTCCTCCGGATAGCTCCGGAGCCGCGCTTCTGCTTCTCTAGTCATCTCTAGCTTAGCGAAAAGCTTTCCCACTCCATTTGGCAAGGGGAGAGCGTACCTGCACTGCACACTAACCGCGGTTTGCAAAGAAAGAGGATTTGCTGCACATTCCAAGGACACGGCTCTTTCCGAGGCAATCTGCAACCTGCTGTCAGATGGAAGTGCTCTCTGCCCTCTCCTGCCCAGCTCTAGCTACTAGCGGGCACTTTCCAGCCTGGGCGAGGCAAACAACCTCGAGAGATGTCACAGAGCCTAAGTGGAACACAGATGCTCAAAAGCAGCAAAGCTGAAGAGCCTGGCTCAGCTTCACTAGTGTGCAATTGACTGACTGCGAAAAACAAAGCAGCAGAGCACCGGGCTTCTGGGCGCTGTGAAGGCAATTGCCAAAACCAGGCAGCTGCTCCTTCCCAAGCACAGGCAGCTGCCTATGTTCTTGCTTGTCGACAAACTCACCGCTGCCCTTCTTTTCAGCAGCTGCCACCGTCTTCTGTGCATCTCGGAGCCTCTGGCGACGAGCAAGACTTGCCAAGGTGGGACGCATCAGGACCAAGTCAAAACCCAGGCAAGTTGTCCTGGAACGCTTTCCATTCGCTTGCCGAGAGTGAATTCAACAGGCAGGAGAGCGGCAGCCACCGTCCTCCGGCAGTCGGAAGGCTTCGCACACAAGCCCGCTTCTTTGCGGCTTCGTTCTTCGCCTCTTCCAAGCAACCGCGATCTCTGCTTCTCGGAGGCGAAGAAGCGGCTAATTCGCGCACAGCTCAGTAAAGCGGCAGCAAAGCGCTCTGGAGCGCCGCTTCAAGCCGAAAGACGCCGGGAAGCGGAACTTTCCTCCGGATAGCTCCGGAGCCGCGCTTCTGCTTCTCTAGTCATCTCTATCTCAGCGAAAAGCTTTCCCACTCCATTTGGCAAGGGGAGAGCGTACCTGCACTGCACACTAACCGCGGTTTGCAAAGAAAGAGGATTTGCTGCACATTCCAAGGACACGGCTCTTTCCGAGGCAATCTGCAACCTGCTGTCAGATGGAAGTGCTCTCTGCCCTCTCCTGCCCAGCTCTAGGTACTAGCGGGCACTTTCCAGCCTGGCCGAGGCAAACAACCTCCAGAGATGTCACAGAGCCTAAGTGGAGCACAGATGCTCAAAAGCAGCAAAGCTGAAGAGCCTGGCTCAGCTTCACTAGTGTGCAATTGACTGACTGCGAAAAACAAAGCAGCAGAGCACCGGGCTTCTGGGCGCTGTGAAGGCAATTGCCAAAACCAGGCAGCTGCTCCTTCCCAAGCACAGGCAGCTGCCTATGTTCTTGCTTGTCGACAAACTCACCGCTGCCCTTCTTTTCAGCAGCTGCCACTGTCTTCTGTGCATCTCGGAGCCTCTGGCGACGAGCAAGACTTGCCAAGGTGGGAGGCATCAGGACCAAGTCAAAACCCAGGCAAGTTGTCCTGGAACGCTTTCCATTCGCTTGCCGAGAGTGAATTCAACAGGCAGGAGAGCGGCAGCCACCGTCCTCCGGCAGTCGGAAGGCTTCGCACACAAGCCCGCTTCTTTGCGGCTTCGTTCTTCGCCTCTTCCAAGCAACCGCGATCTCTGCTTCTCGGAGGCGCAGAAGCGGCTAGTTCGCGCACAGCTCAGTAAAGCGGCAGCAAAGCGCTCTGGAGCGCCGCTTCAAGCCGAAAGACGCCGGGAAGCGGCACTTTCCTCCGGATAGCTCCGGAGCCGCGCTTCTGCTTCTCTAGTCATCTCTATCTCAGCGAAAAGCTTTCCCACTCCATTTGGCAAGGGGAGAGCGTACCTGCACTGCACACTAACCGCGGTTTGCAAAGAAAGAGGATTTGCTGCACATTCCAAGGACACGGCTCTTTCCGAGGCAATCTGCAACCTGCTGTCAGATGGAAGTGCTCTCTGCCCTCTCCTGCCCAGCTCTAGCTACTAGCGGGCACTTTCCAGCCTGGGCGAGGCAAACAACCTCCAGAGATGTCACAAAGCATAAGTGGAGCACAGATGCTCAAAAGCAGCAAAGCTGAAGAGCCTGGCTCAGCTTCACTAGTGTGCAATTGACTGACTGCGAAAAACAAAGCAGCAGAGCACCGGGCTTCTGGGCGCTGTGAAGGCAATTGCCAAAACCAGGCAGCTGCTCCTTCCCAAGCACAGGCAGCTGCCTATGTTCTTGCTTGTCGACAAACTCACCGCTGCCCTTCTTTTCAGCAGCTGCCACCGTCTTCTGTGCATCTCGGAGCCTCTGGCGACGAGCAAGACTTGCCAAGGTGGGAGGCATCAGGACCAAGTCAAAACCCAGGCAAGTTGTCCTGGAACGCTTTCCATTCGCTTGCCGAGAGTGAATTCAAGAGGCAGGAGAGCGGCAGCCACCGTCCTCCGGCAGTCGGAAGGCTTCGCACACAAGCCCGCTTCTTTGCGGCTTCGTTCTTCGCCTCTTCCAAGCAACCGCGATCTCTGCTTCTCGGAGGCGAAGAAGCGGCTAATTCGCGCACAGCTCAGTAAAGCGGCAGCAAAGCGCTCTGGAGCGCCGCTTCAAGCCGAAAGACGCCGGGAAGCGGAACTTTCCTCCGGATAGCTCCGGAGCCGCGCTTCTGCTTCTCTAGTCATCTCTATCTCAGCGAAAAGCTTTCCCACTCCATTTGGCAAGGGGAGAGCGTACCTGCACTGCACACTAACCGCGGTTTGCAAAGAAAGAGGATTTGCTGCACATTCCAAGGACACGGCTCTTTCCGAGGCAATCTGCAACCTGCTGTCAGATGGAAGTGCTCTCTGCCCTCTCCTGCCCAGCTCTAGGTACTAGCGGGCACTTTCCAGCCTGGCCGAGGCAAACAACCTCGAGAGATGTCACAGAGCCTAAGTGGAGCACAGATGCTCAAAAGCAGCAAAGCTGAAGAGCCTGGCTCAGCTTCACTAGTGTGCAATTGACTGACTGCGAAAAACAAAGCAGCAGAGCACCGGGCTTCTGGGCGCTGTGAAGGCAATTGCCAAAACCAGGCAGCTGCTCCTTCCCAAGCACAGGCAGCTGCCTATGTTCTTGCTTGTCGACAAACTCACCGCTGCCCTTCTTTTCAGCAGCTGCCACCGTCTTCTGTGCATCTCGGAGCCTCTGGCGACGAGCAAGACTTGCCAAGGTGGGAGGCATCAGGACCAAGTCAAAACCCAGGCAAGTTGTCCTGGAACGCTTTCCATTCGCTTGCCGAGAGTGAATTCAACAGGCAGGAGAGCGGCAGCCACTGTCCTCCAGCAGTCGGAAGGCTTCGCACACAAGCCCGCTTCTTTGCGGCTTCGTTCTTCGCCTCTTCCAAGCAACCGCGATCTCTGCTTCTCGGAGGCGAAGAAGCGGCTAATTCGCGCACAGCTCAGTAAAGCGGCAGCAAAGCGCTCTGGAGCGCCGCTTCAAGCCGAAAGACGCCGGGAAGCGGAACTTTCCTCCGGATAGCTCCGGAGCCGCGCTTCTGCTTCTCTAGTCATCTCTATCTCAGCGAAAAGCTTTCCCACTCCATTTGGCAAGGGGAGAGCGTACCTGCACTGCACACTAACCGCGGTTTGCAAAGAAAGAGGATTTGCTGCACATTCCAAGGACACGGCTCTTTCCGAGGCAATCTGCAACCTGCTGTCAGATGGAAGTGCTCTCTGCCCTCTCCTGCCCAGCTCTAGGTACTAGCGGGCACTTTCCAGCCTGGCCGAGGCAAACAACCTCGAGAGATGTCACAGAGCCTAAGTGGAGCACAGATGCTCAAAAGCAGCAAAGCTGAAGAGCCTGGCTCAGCTTCACTAGTGTGCAATTGACTGACTGCGAAAAACAAAGCAGCAGAGCACCGGGCTTCTGGGCGCTGTGAAGGCAATTGCCAAAACCAGGCAGCTGCTCCTTCCCAAGCACAGGCAGCTGCCTATGTTCTTGCTTGTCGACAAACTCACCGCTGCCCTTCTTTTCAGCAGCTGCCACCGTCTTCTGTGCATCTCGGAGCCTCTGGCGACGAGCAAGACTTGCCAAGGTGGGACGCATCAGGACCAAGTCAAAACCCAGGCAAGTTGTCCTGGAACGCTTTCCATTCGCTTGCCGAGAGTGAATTCAACAGGCAGGAGAGCGGCAGCCACCGTCCTCCGGCAGTCGGAAGGCTTCGCACACAAGCCCGCTTCTTTGCGGCTTCGTTCTTCGCCTCTTCCAAGCAACCGCGATCTCTGCTTCTCGGAGGCGAAGAAGCGGCTAATTCGCGCACAGCTCAGTAAAGCGGCAGCAAAGCGCTCTGGAGCGCCGCTTCAAGCCGAAAGACGCCGGGAAGCGGCACTTTCCTCCGGATAGCTCCGGAGCCGCGCTTCTGCTTCTCTAGTCATCTCTATCTCAGCGAAAAGCTTTCCCACTCCATTTGGCAAGGGGAGAGCGTACCTGCACTGCACACTAACCGCGGTTTGCAAAGAAAGAGGATTTGCTGCACATTCCAAGGACACGGCTCTTTCCGAGGCAATCTGCAACCTGCTGTCAGATGGAAGTGCTCTCTGCCCTCTCCTGCCCAGCTCTAGGTACTAGCGGGCACTTGCCAGCCTGGCCGAGGCAAACAACCTCGAGAGATGTCACAGAGCCTAAGTGGAGCACAGATGCTCAAAAGCAGCAAAGCTGAAGAGCCTGGCTCAGCTTCACTAGTGTGCAATTGACTGACTGCGAAAAACAAAGCAGCAGAGCACCGGGCTTCTGGGCGCTGTGAAGGCAATTGCCAAAACCAGGCAGCTGCTCCTTCCCAAGCACAGGCAGCTGCCTATGTTCTTGCTTGTCGACAAACTCACCGCTGCCCTTCTTTTCAGCAGCTGCCACTGTCTTCTGTGCATCTCGGAGCCTCTGGCGACGAGCAAGACTTGCCAAGGTGGGACGCATCAGGACCAAGTCAAAACCCAGGCAAGTTGTCCTGGAACGCTTTCCATTCGCTTGCCGAGAGTGAATTCAACAGGCAGGAGAGCGGCAGCCACCGTCCTCCGGCAGTCGGAAGGCTTCGCACACAAGCCCGCTTCTTTGCGGCTTCGTTCTTCGCCTCTTCCAAGCAACCGCGATCTCTGCTTCTCGGAGGCGAAGAAGCGGCTAATTCGCGCACAGCTCAGCAGAGCGCCAGCGGAGCACTCCGGAGCGCCGCTTCAAGCCGAAAGACGCCGGGAAGAGGCACTTTCCTCCGGATAGCTCCGGAGCCGCGCTTCTGCTTCTCTAGTCATCTCTAGCTTAGCGAAAAGCTTTCCCACTCCATTTGGCAAGGGGAGAGCGTACCTGCACTGCACACTAACCGCGGTTTGCAAAGAAAGAGGATTTGCTGCACATTCCAAGGACACGGCTCTTTCCGAGGCAATCTGCAACCTGCTGTCAGATGGAAGTGCTCTCTGCCCTCTCCTGCCCAGCTCTAGCTACTAGCGGGCACTTTCCAGCCTGGGCGAGGCAAACAACCTCCAGAGATGTCACAGAGCCTAAGTGGAGCACAGATGCTCAAAAGCAGCAAAGCTGAAGAGCCTGGCTCAGCTTCACTAGTGTGCAATTGACTGACTGCGAAAAACAAAGCAGCAGAGCACCGGGCTTCTGGGCGCTGTGAAGGCAATTGCCAAAACCAGGCAGCTGCTCCTTCCCAAGCACAGGCAGCTGCCTATGTTCTTGCTTGTCGACAAACTCACCGCTGCCCTTCTTTTCAGCAGCTGCCACCGTCTTCTGTGCATCTCGGAGCCTCTGGCGACGAGCAAGACTTGCCAAGGTGGGACGCATCAGGACCAAGTCAAAACCCAGGCAAGTTGTCCTGGAACGCTTTCTATTCGCTTGCCGAGAGTGAATTCAACAGGCAGGAGAGCGGCAGCCACCGTCCTCCGGCAGTCGGAAGGCTTCGCACACAAGCCCGCTTCTTTGCGGCTTCGTTCTTCGCCTCTTCCAAGCAACCGCGATCTCTGCTTCTCGGAGGCGAAGAAGCGGCTAATTCGCGCACAGCTCAGTAAAGCGGCAGCAAAGCGCTCTGGAGCGCCGCTTCAAGCCGAAAGACGCCGGGAAGCGGAACTTTCCTCCGGATAGCTCCGGAGCCGCGCTTCTGCTTCTCTAGTCATCTCTATCTCAGCGAAAAGCTTTCCCACTCCATTTGGCAAGGGGAGAGCGTACCTGCACTGCACACTAACCGCGGTTTGCAAAGAAAGAGGATTTGCTGCACATTCCAAGGACACGGCTCTTTCCGAGGCAATCTGCAACCTGCTGTCAGATGGAAGTGCTCTCTGCCCTCTCCTGCCCAGCTCTAGGTACTAGCGGGCACTTTCCAGCCTGGCCGAGGCAAACAACCTCCAGAGATGTCACAGAGCCTAAGTGGAGCACAGATGCTCAAAAGCAGCAAAGCTGAAGAGCCTGGCTCAGCTTCACTAGTGTGCAATTGACTGACTGCGAAAAACAAAGCAGCAGAGCACCGGGCTTCTGGGCGCTGTGAAGGCAATTGCCAAAACCAGGCAGCTGCTCCTTCCCAAGCACAGGCAGCTGCCTATGTTCTTGCTTGTCGACAAACTCACCGCTGCCCTTCTTTTCAGCAGCTGCCACTGTCTTCTGTGCATCTCGGAGCCTCTGGCGACGAGCAAGACTTGCCAAGGTGGGAGGCATCAGGACCAAGTCAAAACCCAGGCAAGTTGTCCTGGAACGCTTTCCATTCGCTTGCCGAGAGTGAATTCAACAGGCAGGAGAGCGGCAGCCACCGTCCTCCGGCAGTCGGAAGGCTTCGCACACAAGCCCGCTTCTTTGCGGCTTCGTTCTTCGCCTCTTCCAAGCAACCGCGATCTCTGCTTCTCGGAGGCGCAGAAGCGGCTAGTTCGCGCACAGCTCAGTAAAGCGGCAGCAAAGCGCTCCGGAGCGCCGCTTCAAGCCGAAAGACGCCGGGAAGCGGCACTTTCCTCCGGATAGCTCCGGAGCCGCGCTTCTGCTTCTCTAGTCATCTCTATCTCAGCGAAAAGCTTTCCCACTCCATTTGGCAAGGGGAGAGCGTACCTGCACTGCACACTAACCGCGGTTTGCAAAGAAAGAGGATTTGCTGCACATTCCAAGGACACGGCTCTTTCCGAGGCAATCTGCAACCTGCTGTCAGATGGAAGTGCTCTCTGCCCTCTCCTGCCCAGCTCTAGCTACTAGCGGGCACTTTCCAGCCTGGCCGAGGCAAACAACCTCCAGAGATGTCACAGAGCATAAGTGGAGCACAGATGCTCAAAAGCAGCAAAGCTGAAGAGCCTGGCTCAGCTTCACTAGTGTGCAATTGACTGACTGCGAAAAACAAAGCAGCAGAGCACCGGGCTTCTGGGCGCTGTGAAGGCAATTGCCAAAACCAGGCAGCTGCTCCTTCCCAAGCACAGGCAGCTGCCTATGTTCTTGCTTGTCGACAAACTCACCGCTGCCCTTCTTTTCAGCAGCTGCCACCGTCTTCTGTGCATCTCGGAGCCTCTGGCGACGAGCAAGACTTGCCAAGGTGGGAGGCATCAGGACCAAGTCAAAACCCAGGCAAGTTGTCCTGGAACGCTTTCCATTCGCTTGCCGAGAGTGAATTCAAGAGGCAGGAGAGCGGCAGCCACCGTCCTCCGGCAGTCGGAAGGCTTCGCACACAAGCCCGCTTCTTTGCGGCTTCGTTCTTCGCCTCTTCCAAGCAACCGCGATCTCTGCTTCTCGGAGGCGAAGAAGCGGCTAATTCGCGCACAGCTCAGCAGAGCGCCAGCGGAGCGCTCCGGAGCGCCGCTTCAAGCCGAAAGACGCCGGGAAGAGGCACTTTCCTCCGGATAGCTCCGGAGCCGCGCTTCTGCTTCTCTAGTCATCTCTAGCTTAGCGAAAAGCTTTCCCACTCCATTTGGCAAGGGGAGAGCGTACCTGCACTGCACACTAACCGCGGTTTGCAAAGAAAGAGGATTTGCTGCACATTCCAAGGACACGGCTCTTTCCGAGGCAATCTGCAACCTGCTGTCAGATGGAAGTGCTCTCTGCCCTCTCCTGCCCAGCTCTAGCTACTAGCGGGCACTTTCCAGCCTGGGCGAGGCAAACAACCTCCAGAGATGTCACAGAGCATAAGTGGAGCACAGATGCTCAAAAGCAGCAAAGCTGAAGAGCCTGGCTCAGCTTCACTAGTGTGCAATTGACTGACTGCGAAAAACAAAGCAGCAGAGCACCGGGCTTCTGGGCGCTGTGAAGGCAATTGCCAAAACCAGGCAGCTGCTCCTTCCCAAGCACAGGCAGCTGCCTATGTTCTTGCTTGTCGACAAACTCACCGCTGCCCTTCTTTTCAGCAGCTGCCACCGTCTTCTGTGCATCTCGGAGCCTCTGGCGACGAGCAAGACTTGCCAAGGTGGGAGGCATCAGGACCAAGTCAAAACCCAGGCAAGTTGTCCTGGAACACTTTCCATTCGCTTGCCGAGAGTGAATTCAACAGGCAGGAGAGCGGCAGCCACCGTCCTCCGGCAGTCGGAAGGCTTCGCACACAAGCCCGCTTCTTTGCGGCTTCGTTCTTCGCCTCTTCCAAGCAACTGCGATCTCTGCTTCTCAGAGGCGCAGAAGCGGCTAGTTCGCGCACAGCACAGTAGAGCGCCAGCGGAGCGCTCCGGAGTGCCGATTCAAGCCGAAAGACATCGGGAAGCGGCACTTTCCTCCGGATAGCTCCGGAGCCGCGCTTCTGCTTCTCTAGTCATCTCTAGCTTAGCGAAAAGCTTTCCCACTCCATTTGGCAAGGGGAGAGTGTACCTACACTGCACACTAACCGCGGTTTGCAAAGAAAGAGGATTTGCTGCACATTCCAAGGACACGGCTCTTTCCGAGGCAATCTGCAACCTGCTGTCAGATGGAAGTGCTCTCTGCCCTCTCCTGCCCAGCTCTAGGTACTAGCGGGCACTTTCCAGCCTGGCCGAGGCAAACAACCTCGAGAGATGTCACAGAGCCTAAGTGGAGCACAGATGCTCAAAAGCAGCAAAGCTGAAGAGCCTGGCTCAGCTTCACTAGTGTGCAATTGACTGACTGCGAAAAACAAAGCAGCAGAGCACCGGGCTTCTGGGCGCTGTGAAGGCAATTGCCAAAACCAGGCAGCTGCTCCTTCCCAAGCACAGGCAGCTGCCTATGTTCTTGCTTGTCGACAAACTCACCGCTGCCCTTCTTTTCAGCAGCTGCCACCGTCTTCTGTGCATCTCGGAGCCTCTGGCGACGAGCAAGACTTGCCAAGGTGGGACGCATCAGGACCAAGTCAAAACCCAGGCAAGTTGTCCTGGAACGCTTTCCATTCGCTTGCCGAGAGTGAATTCAAGAGGCAGGAGAGCGGCAGCCACCGTCCTCCGGCAGTCGGAAGGCTTCGCACACAAGCCCGCTTCTTTGCGGCTTCGTTCTTCGCCTCTTCCAAGCAACCGCGATCTCTGCTTCTCGGAGGCGAAGAAGCGGCTAATTCGCGCACAGCTCAGTAAAGCGGCAGCAAAGCGCTCTGGAGCGCCGCTTCAAGCCGAAAGACACCGGGAAGCGGAACTTTCCTCCGGATAGCTCCGGAGCCGCGCTTCTGCTTCTCTAGTCATCTCTAGCTTAGCGAAAAGCTTTCCCACTCCATTTGGCAAGGGGAGAGCGTACCTGCACTGCACACTAACCGCGGTTTGCAAAGAAAGAGGATTTGCTGCACATTCCAAGGACACGGCTCTTTCCGAGGCAATCTGCAACCTGCTGTCAGATGGAAGTGCTCTCTGCCCTCTCCTGCCCAGCTCTAGGTACTAGCGGGCACTTTCCAGCCTGGCCGAGGCAAACAACCTCCAGAGATGTCACAGAGCCTAAGTGGAGCACAGATGCTCAAAAGCAGCAAAGCTGAAGAGCCTGGCTCAGCTTCACTAGTGTGCAATTGACTGACTGCGAAAAACAAAGCAGCAGAGCACCGGGCTTCTGGGCGCTGTGAAGGCAATTGCCAAAACCAGGCAGCTGCTCCTTCCCAAGCACAGGCAGCTGCCTATGTTCTTGCTTGTCGACAAACTCACCGCTGCCCTTCTTTTCAGCAGCTGCCACCGTCTTCTGTGCATCTCGGAGCCTCTGGCGACGAGCAAGACTTGCCAAGGTGGGACGCATCAGGACCAAGTCAAAACCCAGGCAAGTTGTCCTGGAACGCTTTCCATTCGCTTGCCGAGAGTGAATTCAAGAGGCAGGAGAGCGGCAGCCACCGTCCTCCGGCAGTCGGAAGGCTTCGCACACAAGCCCGCTTCTTTGCGGCTTCGTTCTTCGCCTCTTCCAAGCAACCGCGATCTCTGCTTCTCGGAGGCGAAGAAGCGGCTAATTCGCGCACAGCTCAGTAAAGCGGCAGCAAAGCGCTCTGGAGCGCCGCTTCAAGCCGAAAGACGCCGGGAAGCGGAACTTTCCTCCGGATAGCTCCGGAGCCGCGCTTCTGCTTCTCTAGTCATCTCTATCTCAGCGAAAAGCTTTCCCACTCCATTTGGCAAGGGGAGAGCGTACCTGCACTGCACACTAACCGCGGTTTGCAAAGAAAGAGGATTTGCTGCACATTCCAAGGACACGGCTCTTTCCGAGGCAATCTGCAACCTGCTGTCAGATGGAAGTGCTCTCTGCCCTCTCCTGCCCAGCTCTAGGTACTAGCGGGCACTTTCCAGCCTGGCCGAGGCAAACAACCTCGAGAGATGTCACAGAGCCTAAGTGGAGCACAGATGCTCAAAAGCAGCAAAGCTGAAGAGCCTGGCTCAGCTTCACTAGTGTGCAATTGACTGACTGCGAAAAACAAAGCAGCAGAGCACCGGGCTTCTGGGCGCTGTGAAGGCAATTGCCAAAACCAGGCAGCTGCTCCTTCCCAAGCACAGGCAGCTGCCTATGTTCTTGCTTGTCGACAAACTCACCGCTGCCCTTCTTTTCAGCAGCTGCCACCGTCTTCTGTGCATCTCGGAGCCTCTGGCGACGAGCAAGACTTGCCAAGGTGGGACGCATCAGGACCAAGTCAAAACCCAGGCAAGTTGTCCTGGAACGCTTTCCATTCGCTTGCCGAGAGTGAATTCAACAGGCAGGAGAGCGGCAGCCACTGTCCTCCGGCAGTCGGAAGGCTTCGCACACAAGCCCGCTTCTTTGCGGCTTCGTTCTTCGCCTCTTCCAAGCAACCGCGATCTCTGCTTCTCGGAGGCGAAGAAGCGGCTAATTCGCGCACAGCTCAGTAAAGCGGCAGCAAAGCGCTCTGGAGCGCCGCTTCAAGCCGAAAGACGCCGGGAAGCGGAACTTTCCTCCGGATAGCTCCGGAGCCGCGCTTCTGCTTCTCTAGTCATCTCTATCTCAGCGAAAAGCTTTCCCACTCCATTTGGCAAGGGGAGAGCGTACCTGCACTGCACACTAACCGCGGTTTGCAAAGAAAGAGGATTTGCTGCACATTCCAAGGACACGGCTCTTTCCGAGGCAATCTGCAACCTGCTGTCAGATGGAAGTGCTCTCTGCCCTCTCCTGCCCAGCTCTAGGTACTAGCGGGCACTTTCCAGCCTGGCCGAGGCAAACAACCTCGAGAGATGTCACAGAGCCTAAGTGGAGCACAGATGCTCAAAAGCAGCAAAGCTGAAGAGCCTGGCTCAGCTTCACTAGTGTGCAATTGACTGACTGCGAAAAACAAAGCAGCAGAGCACCGGGCTTCTGGGCGCTGTGAAGGCAATTGCCAAAACCAGGCAGCTGCTCCTTCCCAAGCACAGGCAGCTGCCTATGTTCTTGCTTGTCGACAAACTCACCGCTGCCCTTCTTTTCAGCAGCTGCCACCGTCTTCTGTGCATCTCGGAGCCTCTGGCGACGAGCAAGACTTGCCAAGGTGGGACGCATCAGGACCAAGTCAAAACCCAGGCAAGTTGTCCTGGAACGCTTTCCATTCGCTTGCCGAGAGTGAATTCAACAGGCAGGAGAGCGGCAGCCACCGTCCTCCGGCAGTCGGAAGGCTTCGCACACAAGCCCGCTTCTTTGCGGCTTCGTTCTTCGCCTCTTCCAAGCAACCGCGATCTCTGCTTCTCGGAGGCGAAGAAGCGGCTAATTCGCGCACAGCTCAGTAAAGCGGCAGCAAAGCGCTCTGGAGCGCCGCTTCAAGCCGAAAGACGCCGGGAAGCGGAACTTTCCTCCGGATAGCTCCGGAGCCGCGCTTCTGCTTCTCTAGTCATCTCTATCTCAGCGAAAAGCTTTCCCACTCCATTTGGCAAGGGGAGAGCGTACCTGCACTGCACACTAACCGCGGTTTGCAAAGAAAGAGGATTTGCTGCACATTCCAAGGACACGGCTCTTTCCGAGGCAATCTGCAACCTGCTGTCAGATGGAAGTGCTCTCTGCCCTCTCCTGCCCAGCTCTAGGTACTAGCGGGCACTTTCCAGCCTGGCCGAGGCAAACAACCTCCAGAGATGTCACAGAGCCTAAGTGGAGCACAGATGCTCAAAAGCAGCAAAGCTGAAGAGCCTGGCTCAGCTTCACTAGTGTGCAATTGACTGACTGCGAAAAACAAAGCAGCAGAGCACCGGGCTTCTGGGCGCTGTGAAGGCAATTGCCAAAACCAGGCAGCTGCTCCTTCCCAAGCACAGGCAGCTGCCTATGTTCTTGCTTGTCGACAAACTCACCGCTGCCCTTCTTTTCAGCAGCTGCCACTGTCTTCTGTGCATCTCGGAGCCTCTGGCGACGAGCAAGACTTGCCAAGGTGGGACGCATCAGGACCAAGTCAAAACCCAGGCAAGTTGTCCTGGAACGCTTTCCATTCGCTTGCCGAGAGTGAATTCAACAGGCAGGAGAGCGGCAGCCACCGTCCTCCGGCAGTCGGAAGGCTTCGCACACAAGCCCGCTTCTTTGCGGCTTCGTTCTTCGCCTCTTCCAAGCAACCGCGATCTCTGCTTCTCGGAGGCGCAGAAGCGGCTAGTTCGCGCACAGCTCAGTAAAGCGGCAGCAAAGCGCTCTGGAGCGCCGCTTCAAGCCGAAAGACGCCGGGAAGCGGCACTTTCCTCCGGATAGCTCCGGAGCCGCGCTTCTGCTTCTCTAGTCATCTCTATCTCAGCGAAAAGCTTTCCCACTCCATTTGGCAAGGGGAGAGCGTACCTGCACTGCACACTAACCGCGGTTTGCAAAGAAAGAGGATTTGCTGCACATTCCAAGGACACGGCTCTTTCCGAGGCAATCTGCAACCTGCTGTCAGATGGAAGTGCTCTCTGCCCTCTCCTGCCCAGCTCTAGGTACTAGCGGGCACTTTCCAGCCTGGCCGAGGCAAACAACCTCCAGAGATGTCACAGAGCCTAAGTGGAGCACAGATGCTCAAAAGCAGCAAAGCTGAAGAGCCTGGCTCAGCTTCACTAGTGTGCAATTGACTGACTGCGAAAAACAAAGCAGCAGAGCACCGGGCTTCTGGGCGCTGTGAAGGCAATTGCCAAAACCAGGCAGCTGCTCCTTCCCAAGCACAGGCAGCTGCCTATGTTCTTGCTTGTCGACAAACTCACCGCTGCCCTTCTTTTCAGCAGCTGCCACCGTCTTCTGTGCATCTCGGAGCCTCTGGCGACGAGCAAGACTTGCCAAGGTGGGAGGCATCAGGACCAAGTCAAAACCCAGGCAAGTTGTCCTGGAACGCTTTCCATTCGCTTGCCGAGAGTGAATTCAAGAGGCAGGAGAGCGGCAGCCACCGTCCTCCGGCAGTCGGAAGGCTTCGCACACAAGCCCGCTTCTTTGCGGCTTCGTTCTTCGCCTCTTCCAAGCAACCGCGATCTCTGCTTCTCGGAGGCGAAGAAGCGGCTAATTCGCGCACAGCTCAGCAGAGCGCCAGCGGAGCACTCCGGAGCGCCGCTTCAAGCCGAAAGACGCCGGGAAGAGGCACTTTCCTCCGGATAGCTCCGGAGCCGCGCTTCTGCTTCTCTAGTCATCTCTAGCTTAGCGAAAAGCTTTCCCACTCCATTTGGCAAGGGGAGAGAGCGTACCTGCACTGCACACTAACCGCGGTTTGCAAAGAAAGAGGATTTGCTGCACATTCAAGGACACGGCTCTTTCCGAGGCAATCTGCAACCTGCTGTCAGATGGAAGTGCTCTCTGCCCTCTCCTGCCCAGCTCTAGCTACTAGCGGGCACTTTCCAGCCTGGGCGAGGCAAACAACCTCGAGAGATGTCACAGAGCCTAAGTGGAGCACAGATGCTCAAAAGCAGCAAAGCTGAAGAGCCTGGCTCAGCTTCACTAGTGTGCAATTGACTGACTGCGAAAAACAAAGCAGCAGAGCACCGGGCTTCTGGGCGCTGTGAAGGCAATTGCCAAAACCAGGCAGCTGCTCCTTCCCAAGCACAGGCAGCTGCCTATGTTCTTGCTTGTCGACAAACTCACCGCTGCCCTTCTTTTCAGCAGCTGCCACCGTCTTCTGTGCATCTCGGAGCCTCTGGCGACGAGCAAGACTTGCCAAGGTGGGACGCATCAGGACCAAGTCAAAACCCAGGCAAGTTGTCCTGGAACGCTTTCCATTCGCTTGCCGAGAGTGAATTCAACAGGCAGGAGAGCGGCAGCCACCGTCCTCCGGCAGTCGGAAGGCTTCGCACACAAGCCCGCTTCTTTGCGGCTTCGTTCTTCGCCTCTTCCAAGCAACCGCGATCTCTGCTTCTCGGAGGCGAAGAAGCGGCTAATTCGCGCACAGCTCAGTAAAGCGGCAAGCAAAGCGCTCTGGAGCGCCGCTTCAAGCCGAAAGACGCCGGGAAGCGGAACTTTCCTCCGGATAGCTCCGGAGCCGCGCTTCTGCTTCTCTAGTCATCTCTATCTCAGCGAAAAGCTTTCCCACTCCATTTGGCAAGGGGGAGAGCGTACCTGCACTGCACACTAACCGCGGTTTGCAAAGAAAGAGGATTTGCTGCACATTCCAAGGACACGGCTCTTTCCGAGGCAATCTGCAACCTGCTGTCAGATGGAAGTGCTCTCTGCCCTCTCCTGCCCAGCTCTAGGTACTAGCGGGCACTTTCCAGCCTGGCCGAGGCAAACAACCTCCAGAGATGTCACAGAGCCTAAGTGGAGCACAGATGCTCAAAAGCAGCAAAGCTGAAGAGCCTGGCTCAGCTTCACTAGTGTGCAATTGACTGACTGCGAAAAACAAAGCAGCAGAGCACCGGGCTTCTGGGCGCTGTGAAGGCAATTGCCAAAACCAGGCAGCTGCTCCTTCCCAAGCACAGGCAGCTGCCTATGTTCTTGCTTGTCGACAAACTCACCGCTGCCCTTCTTTTCAGCAGCTGCCACTGTCTTCTGTGCATCTCGGAGCCTCTGGCGACGAGCAAGACTTGCCAAGGTGGGACGCATCAGGACCAAGTCAAAACCCAGGCAAGTTGTCCTGGAACGCTTTCCATTCGCTTGCCGAGAGTGAATTCAAGAGGCAGGAGAGCGGCAGCCACCGTCCTCCGGCAGTCGGAAGGCTTCGCACACAAGCCCGCTTCTTTGCGGCTTCGTTCTTCGCCTCTTCCAAGCAACCGCGATCTCTGCTTCTCGGAGGCGCAGAAGCGGCTAGTTCGCGCACAGCTCAGTAAAGCGGCAGCAAAGCGCTCTGGAGCGCCGCTTCAAGCCGAAAGACGCCGGGAAGCGGCACTTTCCTCCGGATAGCTCCGGAGCCGCGCTTCTGCTTCTCTAGTCATCTCTATCTCAGCGAAAAGCTTTCCCACTCCATTTGGCAAGGGGAGAGCGTACCTGCACTGCACACTAACCGCGGTTTGCAAAGAAAGAGGATTTGCTGCACATTCCAAGGACACGGCTCTTTCCGAGGCAATCTGCAACCTGCTGTCAGATGGAAGTGCTCTCTGCCCTCTCCTGCCCAGCTCTAGCTACTAGCGGGCACTTTCCAGCCTGGCCGAGGCAAACAACCTCCAGAGATGTCACAGAGCATAAGTGGAGCACAGATGCTCAAAAGCAGCAAAGCTGAAGAGCCTGGGTCAGCTTCACTAGTGTGCAATTGACTGACTGCGAAAAACAAAGCAGCAGAGCACCGGGCTTCTGGGCGCTGTGAAGGCAATTGCCAAAACCAGGCAGCTGCTCCTTCCCAAGCACAGGCAGCTGCCTATGTTCTTGCTTGTCGACAAACTCACCGCTGCCCTTCTTTTCAGCAGCTGCCACCGTCTTCTGTGCATCTCGGAGCCTCTGGCGACGAGCAAGACTTGCCAAGGTGGGAGGCATCAGGACCAAGTCAAAACCCAGGCAAGTTGTCCTGGAACGCTTTCCATTCGCTTGCCGAGAGTGAATTCAAGAGGCAGGAGAGTGGCAGCCACCGTCCTCCGGCAGTCGGAAGGCTTCGCACACAAGCCCGCTTCTTTGCGGCTTCGTTCTTCGCCTCTTCCAAGCAACCGCGATCTCTGCTTCTCGGAGGCGAAGAAGCGGCTAATTCGCGCACAGCTCAGCAGAGCGCCAGCGGAGCACTCCGGAGCGCCGCTTCAAGCCGAAAGACGCCGGGAAGAGGCACTTTCCTCCGGATAGCTCCGGAGCCGCGCTTCTGCTTCTCTAGTCATCTCTAGCTTAGCGAAAAGCTTTCCCACTCCATTTGGCAAGGGGAGAGCGTACCTGCACTGCACACTAACCGCGGTTTGCAAAGAAAGAGGATTTGCTGCACATTCCAAGGACACGGCTCTTTCCGAGGCAATCTGCAACCTGCTGTCAGATGGAAGTGCTCTCTGCCCTCTCCTGCCCAGCTCTAGCTACTAGCGGCACTTTCCAGCCTGGGCGAGGCAAACAACCTCCAGAGATGTCACAGAGCATAAGTGGAGCACAGATGCTCAAAAGCAGCAAAGCTGAAGAGCCTGGCTCAGCTTCACTAGTGTGCAATTGACTGACTGCGAAAAACAAAGCAGCAGAGCACCGGGCTTCTGGGCGCTGTGAAGGCAATTGCCAAAACCAGGCAGCTGCTCCTTCCCAAGCACAGGCAGCTGCCTATGTTCTTGCTTGTCGACAAACTCACCGCTGCCCTTCTTTTCAGCAGCTGCCACCGTCTTCTGTGCATCTCGGAGCCTCTGGCGACGAGCAAGACTTGCCAAGGTGGGAGGCATCAGGACCAAGTCAAAACCCAGGCAAGTTGTCCTGGAACACTTTCCATTCGCTTGCCGAGAGTGAATTCAACAGGCAGGAGAGCGGCAGCCACCGTCCTCCGGCAGTCGGAAGGCTTCGCACACAAGCCCGCTTCTTTGCGGCTTCGTTCTTCGCCTCTTCCAAGCAACTGCGATCTCTGCTTCTCAGAGGCGCAGAAGCGGCTAGTTCGCGCACAGCACAGTAGAGCGCCAGCGGAGCGCTCCGGAGTGCCGATTCAAGCCGAAAGACATCGGGAAGCGGCACTTTCCTCCGGATAGCTCCGGAGCCGCGCTTCTGCTTCTCTAGTCATCTCTAGCTTAGCGAAAAGCTTTCCCACTCCATTTGGCAAGGGGAGAGTGTACCTACACTGCACACTAACCGCGGTTTGCAAAGAAAGAGGATTTGCTGCACATTCCAAGGACACGGCTCTTTCCGAGGCAATCTGCAACCTGCTGTCAGATGGAAGTGCTCTCTGCCCTCTCCTGCCCAGCTCTAGGTACTAGCGGGCACTTTCCAGCCTGGCCCGAGGCAAACAACCTCCAGAGATGTCACAGAGCCTAAGTGGAGCACAGATGCTCAAAAGCAGCAAAGCTGAAGAGCCTGGCTCAGCTTCACTAGTGTGCAATTGACTGACTGCGAAAAACAAAGCAGCAGAGCACCGGGCTTCTGGGCGCTGTGAAGGCAATTGCCAAAACCAGGCAGCTGCTCCTTCCCAAGCACAGGCAGCTGCCTATGTTCTTGCTTGTCGACAAACTCACCGCTGCCCTTCTTTTCAGCAGCTGCCACCGTCTTCTGTGCATCTCGGAGCCTCTGGCGACGAGCAAGACTTGCCAAGGTGGGACGCATCAGGACCAAGTCAAAACCCAGGCAAGTTGTCCTGGAACGCTTTCCATTCGCTTGCCGAGAGTGAATTCAAGAGGCAGGAGAGCGGCAGCCACCGTCCTCCGGCAGTCGGAAGGCTTCGCACACAAGCCCGCTTCTTTGCGGCTTCGTTCTTCGCCTCTTCCAAGCAACCGCGATCTCTGCTTCTCGGAGGCGAAGAAGCGGGCTAATTCGCGCACAGCTCAGTAAAGCGGCAGCAAAGCGCTCTGGAGCGCCGCTTCAAGCCGAAAGACGCCGGGAAGCGGAACTTTCCTCCGGATAGCTCCGGAGCCGCGCTTCTGCTTCTCTAGTCATCTCTATCTCAGCGAAAAGCTTTCCCACTCCATTTGGCAAGGGGAGAGCGTACCTGCACTGCACACTAACCGCGGTTTGCAAAGAAAGAGGATTTGCTGCACATTCCAAGGACACGGCTCTTTCCGAGGCAATCTGCAACCTGCTGTCAGATGGAAGTGCTCTCTGCCCTCTCCTGCCCAGCTCTAGGTACTAGCGGGCACTTTCCAGCCTGGCCGAGGCAAACAACCTCCAGAGATGTCACAGAGCCTAAGTGGAGCACAGATGCTCAAAAGCAGCAAAGCTGAAGAGCCTGGCTCAGCTTCACTAGTGTGCAATTGACTGACTGCGAAAAACAAAGCAGCAGAGCACCGGGCTTCTGGGCGCTGTGAAGGCAATTGCCAAAACCAGGCAGCTGCTCCTTCCCAAGCACAGGCAGCTGCCTATGTTCTTGCTTGTCGACAAACTCACCGCTGCCCTTCTTTTCAGCAGCTGCCACTGTCTTCTGTGCATCTCGGAGCCTCTGGCGACGAGCAAGACTTGCCAAGGTGGGACGCATCAGGACCAAGTCAAAACCCAGGCAAGTTGTCCTGGAACGCTTTCCATTCGCTTGCCGAGAGTGAATTCAACAGGCAGGAGAGCGGCAGCCACCGTCCTCCGGCAGTCGGAAGGCTTCGCACACAAGCCCGCTTCTTTGCGGCTTCGTTCTTCGCCTCTTCCAAGCAACCGCGATCTCTGCTTCTCGGAGGCGCAGAAGCGGCTAGTTCGCGCACAGCTCAGTAAAGCGGCAGCAAAGCGCTCTGGAGCGCCGCTTCAAGCCGAAAGACGCCGGGAAGCGGCACTTTCCTCCGGATAGCTCCGGAGCCGCGCTTCTGCTTCTCTAGTCATCTCTATCTCAGCGAAAAGCTTTCCCACTCCATTTGGCAAGGGGGAGAGCGTACCTGCACTGCACACTAACCGCGGTTTGCAAAGAAAGAGGATTTGCTGCACATTCCAAGGACACGGCTCTTTCCGAGGCAATCTGCAACCTGCTGTCAGATGGAAGTGCTCTCTGCCCTCTCCTGCCCAGCTCTAGCTACTAGCGGGCACTTTCCAGCCTGGCCGAGGCAAACAACCTCCAGAGATGTCACAGAGCATAAGTGGAGCACAGATGCTCAAAAGCAGCAAAGCTGAAGAGCCTGGCTCAGCTTCACTAGTGTGCAATTGACTGACTGCGAAAAACAAAGCAGCAGAGCACCGGGC
>NW_027099452.1:0-33647 GCF_031753505.1 Anomalospiza imberbis | reverse complement strand
TCTGGGACATATCTTTAATCGTTTGGAGATTTTGGAGGCGGCTGGCCACTCTGGGACAAAGGTTCATGAAGACAAACACCGGCCCTTTTCCCTTTGAACGAAATGTTGCTAGACCAGGTTCCTGATGTCAGTTAGTAGAGTTCTCTTGAGACTGTAGGGGCAGCACAGGTTTGAGGTGGGGGCAGGTTGGGTCTGGGACATATCTTTAATCATTTGGATTTTTTGGAGGCGTCCGGCCACTCAGGGACAAAGTCCCCTGGAGGAAGACACGAGCAATTTTTTCTAGGAAAGAAATATGGTCAACCCAGATTCCTGATGTCAGCAGGTAGGGATTCCTTGGGACTGTCAGGGCAGCACAAACTTGAGGTGGCGGCACATTAGGTCTGGGAAATATCTTTAATCGTTTGGATATTTTGGAGGCGGGCCGGCCACTCAGGGACAAAGGCCCCTGCAGGAAGACACAAGCAATTTTTTCTTTGAAAGAAATATGGTCAGCCCAGATTCCTGATGTCAGCAGGTAGGGTTCCCTTGGGACTGTCAGGGCAGCACCGGTTTGATGTGGGGGCAGGTTGGGTCTGGGACATATCTTTAATCATTTGGATTTTTTGGAGGCGTCCGGCCACTCAGGGACAAAGGCCCCTGCAGGAAGACACGAGCAATTTTTTCTAGGAAAGAAATATGGTCAACCCAGGTTCCTGATGTCAGCAGGTAGGGTTCCCTTGGGACTGTCAGGGCAGCACAAATTTGGGGTGGGGGTAGGTTGGGTCTGGGACATATCTTTAATCGTTTGGATATTTTGGAGGCGGCCGGCCACTCTGGGACCCAGGCTCCTGAAGACAAACACCGGCCCTTTTCCCTGTGAAGGAAAAGTTGCCAGCCCAGGTTCCTCTTGTCAGTTAGTAGAGTTCTCTTGAGACTGTCAGGGCAGCACAAATTTGAGGTTCGGGGCAGGTTGGGTCTGGGACATATCTTTAATCGTTTGGAGATTTTGGAGGTGGCCGGCCACTCTGGGACAAAGGTTCCTGAAGACAAACACCGGTCCCTTTTCCCTGTGAAGGAAAAGTTGCCAGCCCAGGTTCCTCCCCTCAGTTTATAGGGTTCCTTTTAGACTGTCAGGGTAGCACAAGTTTGTGGTGGGGGCAGATTAAGTCTGGGACATATCATTAATCGTTTGGATTTTTTGGAGGCATCCGGCTACTCAGGGACAAAGGCCCTTGGAGACAAACACCGGCCGTATTCCCTGTTAAGGAAAAGTTGCCAGCCCTTGTTGCTGATGTCAGCAGGTAGGGTTCCCTTGGGACTCTCAGGGCAGCACAAGTTTCTGGTGGGGGCAGGTTGGGTCTGGGACATATCTTTAGTCGTTTGGATTTTTTGGAGGCGTCCGGCCACTCAGGGACAAAGGCCCCTGCAGGAAGACACGAGCAATTTTTTCTAGGAAAGAAATATGGTCAACCCTGGTTCCTGATGTCAGCAGGTAGGGTTCCCTTGGGACTGTCAGGGCAGCACAAATTTGAGGTGGGGCAGGTTAGGTTTGGGACATATCTTTAATCTTTTGGATTTTTTGGAGGCGGCCGGCCACTCAAGGCCACAGGCTCCTCGAGAAAAAGACCGCTCCTTTTCCCTGTAAGGAAAAGTTGCCGGTCCAGGTTGCTGATGTCTGCATGTAGAGTTCCCGTTGGACTGTCAAGGCAGCACAGTTTTTGAGGTGGGGGCAGGTTGGGTCTGGGACATATCTTTAGTCGTTTGGATTTTTTGGAGGCGGCCGGCCACTCAGGGACAAAGGCCCCTGCAGGAAGACACGAGCAATTTTTTCTAGGAAAGAAATATGGTCAGCCCAGATTCCTGATGTCAGCAGGTAGGGTTCCTTTGGGGCTGTCAGGGTAGCAAAGGTTAGAGGTGGGGGCCGGTTGGGTCTGGGAAATATCTTTAATCATTTGGATTTTTTGGAAGGGTCCAGCCACTCAGGGACAAAGTCCCTGCAGGAAAACACCGGACATTTTCACTGGGAAGGAAAAGTGTCCAGTCCAGGATCCTGCTGTCACTTTGAAGGGTTCCCTTGGGACTGTCAGGGCAGCACAGGTTAGAGGTGGGGGGCCGGTTGGGTCTGGGACATATCCTTAATTGTTTGGATTTTTTGGAGGCGGCGGGCCAGTCAAGGCCAAAGGCCCTTGGAGACAAACACCGGCCGTATTCCCTGTTAAGGAAAAGTTGCCAGCCCTGGTTGCTGATGTCAGTTTGTAGGGTTCCCTTTGGACTGTCAGGGCAGCACAGGTTTGAGGTGGGGGCATGTTGGGTCTGGGACATATCCTTCATCGTTTGGATTTTTTGGAGGCGGCGGGCCACTCAAGGCCAAAGGCTCCTCAAGCAAAAGACCACCCATTTTCCCTGTGAAGGAAAAGTTGCCAAGGCAGGTTCCTGATGTCAGTTTTAGGCTTCCCTTGGGACTGTCAGGGCAGCACAAACTTGAGGTGGGGGCAGGTTGGGTCTGGGACATATCTTTAATCGTTTGGAGATTTTGGAGGCGGCCGGCCACTCTGGGACAAAGGTTCATGAAGACAAACACCGGCCCTTTTCCCTGTGAAGGAAAAGTTGCCAGCCCAGGTTCCTCTTGTCAGTTTATAGGGTTCCTTTAGGACTGTCAGGGTAGCACAAGTTTGTGGTGGGGGCAGATTAAGTCTGGGACGTATCTATAATTGTTTGGATTTTTTGGAGGCATCCGGCTACTCAGGGACAAAAGCCCTTGGAGACAAACACCGGCCGTATTCCCTGTTAAGGAAAAGTTGCCAGCCCTTGTTGCTGATGTCAGTTTTTAGGGTTCCCTTGGGACTGTCAGGGCAGCACAAATTTGGGGTGGGGGTAGGTTGGGTCTGGGATATATCTTTAATCGTTTTTATATTTTGGAGGCGGCCGGCCACTCTGGGACCCAGGCTCATGAAGACAAACACCGGCCCTTTTCCCTTTGAACGAAAAGTTGCTAGACCAGGTTCCTGATGTCAGTTAGTAGAGTTCTCTTGAGACTGTCGGGGCAGCACAAATTTGAGGTGCGGGGAAGGTTGGGTCTGGGACATATCTTTAATCGTTTGGAGATTTTGGAAGGGTCCAGCCACTCAGGGACAAAGTCCCTGCAGGAAAACACCGGCCGTATTCCCTGTTAAGGAAAAGTTGCCAGCCCTGGTTGCTGATGTCAGTTTGTAGGGTTCCCTTTGGACTGTCAGGGCAGCACAGGTTTGAGGTGGGGGGCATGTTGCGTCTGGGACATATCCTTCATCGTTTGGATTTTTGGAGGCGGCGGGCCACTCAAGGCCAAAGGCTCCTCAAGCAAAAGACCACCCATTTTCCCTGTGAAGGAAAAGTTGCCAAGGCAGGTTCCTGATGTCAGTTTTAGGCTTCCCTTGGGACTGTCAGGGCAGCACAAACTTGAGGTGGGGGCAGGTTGGGTCTGGGACATATCTTTAATCGTTTGGATATTTTGGAGGCGGCCGGCCACTCTGGGACAAAGGTTCATGAAGACAAACACCGGCCCTTTTCCCTTTGAACGAAAAGTTGCCAGCCCAGGTTCCTCTTGTCAGTTTATAGGGTTCCTTTGGGACTGTCAGGGTAGCACAAGTTTCTGGTGGGGGCAGATTAAGTCTGGGACATATCTTTAATCGTTGGAATTTTTGGAGGCATCTGGCTACTCAGGGACAAAAGCCCTTGGAGACAAACACCGGCCGTATTCCCTGTTAAGGAAAAGTTGCCAGCCCTGGTTGCTGATGTCAGTTTGTAGGGTTCCCTTTGGACTGTCAGGGCAGCACAGGTTTGAGGTGGGGGTAGGTTTGGTCTGGGACTTATCTTTAATCGTTTGGATATTTTGGAGGCGGCCGGCCACTCTGGGACAAAGGTTCATGAAGACAAACACCGGCCCTTTTCCCTGTGAAGGAAAAGTTGCCAGCCCAGGTTCCTCTTGTCAGTTTATAGGGTTCCTTTGGGACTGTCAGGGCAGCACAAGTTTGTGGTGGGGGCAGATTAAGTCTGGGACATATCATTAATCGTTTGGATTTTTTGGAGGCATCCGGCTACTGCAAGGGACATCCAAGGGACAAAGGCCCTTGGAGAAAAACACCGGCCCTTTTCCCTGTTAAGGAAAAGTTGCCAGCCCTTGTTGCTGATGTCAGTTTGTAGGGTTCCATTGGGACTGTCAGGGCAGCACAGGTTTGAGGTGGGGGCAGGTTGGGTCTGGGAGATATCTTTAATCATTTGGATTATTTGGAGGCGTCCGGCCACTCAGGGACAAAGGCCCCTGCAGGAAGACACGAGCAATTTTTTCTAGGAAAGAAATATGGTCAACCCTGGTTCCTGATGTCAGCAGGTAGGGTTCCCTTGGGACTGTCAGGGCAGCACAAATTTGAGATGGGGGCAGGTTAGGTTTGGGACATATCTTTAATCTTTTGGATTTTTTGGAGGCAGCCGGCCACTCAAGGCCACAGGCTCCTCGAGAAAAAGACCGCTCCTTTTCCCTGTAAGGAAAAGTTGCCGGTCCAGGTTGCTGATGTCTGCATGTAGAGTTCCCGTTGGACTGTCAAGGCAGCACAGTTTTGAGGTGGGGGCAGGTTGGGTCTGGGACATATCTTTAGTCGTTTGGATTTTTTGGAGGCGTCCAGGCCACTCAGGGACAAAGGCCCCTGCAGGAAGACACGAGCAATTTTTTCAGGAAAGAAATATGGTCAGTCCAGATTCCTGATGTCAGCAGGTAGCGTTCCTTTGGGGCTGTCAGGGCAGCACAAACTTGAGGTGGCGGCACATTAGGTCTGGGAAATATCTTTAATCGTTTGGATATTTTGGAGGCGGCCGGCCACTCAGGGACAAAGGCCCCTGCAGGAAGACACAAGCAATTTTTTCTTTGAAAGAAATATGGTCAGCCCAGATTCCTGATGTCAGCAGGTAGGGTTCCCTTGGGACTGTCAGGGCAGCACCGGTTTGATGTGGGGGCAGGTTGGGTCTGGGACATATCTTTAATCATTTGGATTTTTTGGAGGCGTCCGGCCACTCAGGGACAAAGGCCCCTGCAGGAAGACACGAGCAATTTTTTCTAGGAAAGAAATATGGTCAACCCAGGTTCCTGATGTCAGCAGGTAGGGTTCCCTTGGGACTGTCAGGGCAGCACAAATTTGTGGTGGGGGTAGGTTGGGTCTGGGACATATCTTTAATCGTTTGGATATTTTGGAGGCGGCCGGCCACTCTGGGACCCAGGCTCCTGAAGACAAACACCGGCCCTTTTCCCTGTGAAGGAAAAGTTGCCAGCCCAGGTTCCTCTTGTCAGTTAGTAGAGTTCTCTTGAGACTGTCAGGGCAGCACAAATTTGAGGTTCGGGGCAGGTTGGGTCTGGGACATATCTTTAATCGTTTGGAGATTTTGGAGGTGGCCGGCCACTCTGGGACAAAGGTTCCTGAAGACAAACACCGGTCCCTTTTCCCTGTGAAGGAAAAGTTGCCAGCCCAGGTTCCTCCCCTCAGTTTATAGGGTTCCTTTAGACTGTCAGGGTAGCACAAGTTTGTGGTGGGGGCAGATTAAGTCTGGGACATATCATTAATCGTTTGGATTTTTTGGAGGCATCCGGCTACTCAGGGACAAAGGCCCTTGGAGACAAACACCGGCCGTATTCCCTGTTAAGGAAAAGTTGCCATCCCTTGTTGCTGATGTCAGCAGGTAGGGTTCCCTTGGGACTCTCAGGGCAGCACAAGTTTCTGGTGGGGGCAGGTTGGGTCTGGGACATATCTTTAGTCGTTTGGATTTTTTGGAGGCGTCCGGCCACTCAGGGACAAAGGCCCCTGCAGGAAGACACGAGCAATTTTTTCTAGGAAAGAAATATGGTCAACCCAGGTTCCTGATGTCAGCAGGTAGGGTTCCCTTGGGACTGTCAGGGCAGCACAAATTTGAGGTGGGGGCAGGTTAGGTTTGGGACATATCTTTAATCTTTTGGATTTTTTGGAGGCGGCCGGCCACTCAAGGCCACAGGCTCCTCGAGAAAAAGACCGCTCCTTTTCCCTGTAAGGAAAAGTTGCCGGTCCAGGTTGCTGATGTCTGCATGTAGAGTTCCCGTTGGACTGTCAAGGCAGCACAGTTTTGAGGTGGGGGCAGGTTGGGTCTGGGACATATCTTTAGTCGTTTGGATTTTTTGGAGGCGGCCGGCCACTCAGGGACAAAGGCCCCTGCAGGAAGACACGAGCAATTTTTTCTAGGAAAGAAATATGGTCAGCCCAGATTCCTGATGTCAGCAGGTAGGGTTCCTTTGGGGCTGTCAGGGTAGCAAAGGTTAGAGGTGGGGGCCGGTTGGGTCTGGGAAATATCTTTAATCATTTGGATTTTTTGGAAGGGTCCAGCCACTCAGGGACAAAGTCCCTGCAGGAAAACACCGGACATTTTCACTGGGAAGGAAAAGTGTCCAGTCCAGGATCCTGCTGTCACTTTGAAGGGTTCCCTTGGGACTGTCAGGGCAGCACAGGTTAGAGGTGGGGGCCGGTTGGGTCTGGGACATATCCTTAATTGTTTGGATTTTTTGGAGGCGGCGGGCCAGTCAAGGCCAAAGGCCCTTGGAGACAAACACCGGCCGTATTCCCTGTTAAGGAAAAGTTGCCAGCCCTGGTTGCTGATGTCAGTTTGTAGGGTTCCCTTTGGACTGTCAGGGCAGCACAGGTTTGAGGTGGGGGCATGTTGGGTCTGGGACATATCCTTCATCGTTTGGATTTTTTGGAGGCGGCGGGCCACTCAAGGCCAAAGGCTCCTCAAGCAAAAGACCACCCATTTTCCCTGTGAAGGAAAAGTTGCCAAGGCAGGTTCCTGATGTCAGTTTTAGGCTTCCCTTGGGACTGTCAGGGCAGCACAAACTTGAGGTGGGGGCAGGTTGGGTCTGGGACATATCTTTAATCGTTTGGATATTTTGGAGGCGGCCGGCCACTCTGGGACAAAGGTTCATGAAGACAAACACCGGCCCTTTTCCCTGTGAAGGAAAAGTTGCCAGCCCAGGTTCCTCTTGTCAGTTTATAGGGGTTCCTTTAGGACTGTCAGGGTAGCACAAGTTTGTGGTGGGGGCAGATTAAGTCTGGGACGTATCTATAATTGTTTGGATTTTTTGGAGGCATCCGGCTACTCAGGGACAAAAGCCCTTGGAGACAAACACCGGCCGTATTCCCTGTTAAGGAAAAGTTGCCAGCCCTTGTTGCTGATGTCAGTTTTTAGGGTTCCCTTGGGACTGTCAGGGCAGCACAAATTTGGGGTGGGGGTAGGTTGGGTCTGGGATTATATCTTTAATCGTTTTTATATTTTGGAGGCGGCCGGCCACTCTGGGACCCAGGCTCATGAAGACAAACACCGGCCCTTTTCCCTTTGAACGAAAAGTTGCTAGACCAGGTTCCTGATGTCAGTTAGTAGAGTTCTCTTGAGACTGTCGGGCAGCACAAATTTGAGGTGCGGGGAAGGTTGGGTCTGGGACATATCTTTAATCGTTTGGAGATTTTGGAAGGGTCCAGCCACTCAGGGACAAAGTCCCTGCAGGAAAACACCGGCCGTATTCCCTGTTAAGGAAAAGTTGCCAGCCCTGGTTGCTGATGTCAGTTTGTAGGGTTCCCTTTGGACTGTCAGGGCAGCACAGGTTTGAGGTGGGGGCATGTTGCGTCTGGGACATATCCTTCATCGTTTGGATTTTTTGGAGGCGGCGGGCCACTCAAGGCCAAAGGCTCCTCAAGCAAAAGACCACCCATTTTCCCTGTGAAGGAAAAGTTGCCAAGGCAGGTTCCTGATGTCAGTTTTAGGCTTCCCTTGGGACTGTCAGGGCAGCACAAACTTGAGGTGGGGGCAGGTTGGGTCTGGGACATATCTTTAATCGTTTGGATATTTTGGAGGCGGCCGGCCACTCTGGGACAAAGGTTCATGAAGACAAACACCGGCCCTTTTCCCTTTGAACGAAAAGTTGCCAGCCCAGGTTCCTCTTGTCAGTTTATAGGGTTCCTTTGGGACTGTCAGGGTAGCACAAGTTTCTGGTGGGGGCAGATTAAGTCTGGGACATATCTTTAATCGTTTGGATTTTTTGGAGGCATCCGGCTACTCAGGGACAAAAGCCCTTGGAGACAAACACCGGCCGTATTCCCTGTTAAGGAAAAGTTGCCAGCCCTGGTTGCTGATGTCAGTTTGTAGGGTTGTCTTGAGACTGTCAGGGCAGCACAGGTTTGAGGTGGGGGTAGGTTTGGTCTGGGACTTATCTTTAATCGTTTGGATATTTTGGAGGCGGCCGGCCACTCTGGGACAAAGGTTCATGAAGACAAACACCGGCCCTTTTCCCTGTGAAGGAAAAGTTGCCAGCCCAGGTTCCTCTTGTCAGTTTATAGGGTTCCTTTGGGACTGTCAGGGCAGCACAAGTTTGTGGTGGGGGCAGATTAAGTCTGGGACATATCATTAATCGTTTGGATTTTTTGGAGGCATCCGGCTACTGCAAGGGACATCCAAGGGACAAAGGCCCTTGGAGAAAAACACCGGCCCTTTTCCCTGTTAAGGAAAAGTTGCCAGCCCTTGTTGCTGATGTCAGTTTGTAGGGTTCCATTGGGACTGTCAGGGCAGCACAGGTTTGAGGTGGGGGCAGGTTGGGTCTGGGAGATATCTTTAATCATTTGGATTATTTGGAGGCGTCCGGCCACTCAGGGACAAAGGCCCCTGCAGGAAGACACGAGCAATTTTTTCTAGGAAAGAAATATGGTCAACCCTGGTTCCTGATGTCAGCAGGTAGGGTTCCCTTGGGACTGTCAGGGCAGCACAAATTTGAGATGGGGGCAGGTTAGGTTTGGGACATATCTTTAATCTTTTGGATTTTTTGGAGGCAGCCGGCCACTCAAGGCCACAGGCTCCTCGAGAAAAAGACCGCTCCTTTTCCCTGTAAGGAAAAGTTGCCGGTCCAGGTTGCTGATGTCTGCATGTAGAGTTCCCGTTGGACTGTCAAGGCAGCACAGTTTTGAGGTGGGGGCAGGTTGGGTCTGGGACATATCTTTAGTCGTTTGGATTTTTTGGAGGCGTCCAGCCACTCAGGGACAAAGGCCCCTGCAGGAAGACACGAGCAATTTTTTCCAGGAAAGAAATATGGTCAGTCCAGATTCCTGATGTCAGCAGGTAGCGTTCCTTTGGGGCTGTCAGGGTAGCACAGGTTAGAGGTGGGGGCCGGTTGGGTCTGGGAAATATCTTTAATCATTTGGATTTTTTGGAAGGGTCCAGCCACTCAGGGACAAAGTCCCTGCAGGAAAACACCGCCATTTTCGCCTGGAAGGAAAAGTGTCCAGTCCAGGATCCTGCTGTCACTTTGAAGGGTTTCCTTGGGACTGTCAGGGCAGCACAGGTTAGAGGTGGGGGGCCGGTTGGGTCTGGGACATATCCTTAATTGTTTGGATGTTTTGGAGGCGGCGGGCCAGTCAAGGCCAAAGGCCCTTGGAGACAAACACCGGCCGTATTCCCTGTTAAGGAAAAGTTGCCAGCCCTGGTTGCTGATGTCAGTTTGTAGGGTTCCCTTTGGACTGTCAGGGCAGCACAGGTTTGAGGTGGGGGCATGTTGGGTCTGGGACATATCCTTCATCGTTTGGATTTTTTGGAGGCGGCGGGCCACTCAAGGCCAAAGGCTCCTCAAGAAAAAGACCACCCATTTTCCCTGTGAAGGAAAAGTTGCCAAGGCAGGTTCCTGATGTCAGTTTTAGGCTTCCCTTGGGACTGTCAGGGCAGCACAAACTTGAGGTGGGGGCAGGTTGGGTCTGGGACATATCATTAATCGTTTGGATTTTTTGGAGGCATCCTGCTACTCAGGGACAAAAGCCCTTGGAGACAAACACCGGCCGTATTCCCTGTTAAGGAAAAGTTGCCAGCCCTGGTTGCTGATGTCAGTTTGTAGGGTTCCCTTTGGACTGTCAGGGCAGCACAGGTTTGAGGTGGGGGTAGGTTTGGTCTGGGACTTATCTTTAATCGTTTGGATATTTTGGAGGCGGCCGGCCAATCAAGGCCAAAGGCCCTTGGAGACAAACACCGGCCGTATTCCCTGTTAAGGAAAAGTTGCCAGCCCTGGTTGCTGATGTCAGTTTGTAGGGTTGTCTTGAGACTGTCGGGGGCAGCCCATATTTGAGGTGCGGGGCAGGTTGGGTCTGGGACATATCTTTAATCGTTTGGAGATTTTGGAGGCGACTGGCCACTCTGGGACCCAGGCTCCTGAAGACAAACACCGGCCTTTTTCCCTGTGAAGGAAAAGTTGCCAGCCCAGGTTCCTCTTGTCAGTTTATAGGGTTCCTTTGGGACTGTCAGGGTAGCACAAGTTTGTGGTGGGGGCAGATTAAGTCTGGGACATATCATTAATCGTTTGGATTTTTTGGAGGCATCCGGCTACTCAGGGACAAAGGCCCTTGGAGAAAAACACCGGCCCTTTTCCCTGTTAAGGAAAAGTTGCCAGCCCTTGTTGCTGATGTCAGTTTGTAGGGTTCCATTGGGACTGTCAGGGCAGCACAGGTTTGAGGTGGGGGCAGGTTGGGTCTGGGACATATCTTTAATCATTTGGATTATTTGGAGGCGTCCGGCCACTCAGGGACAAAGGCCCCTGCAGAAAGACATGAGCAATTTTTTCTAGGAAAGAAATATGGTCAACCCAGGTTCCTGATGTCAGCAGGTAGGGTTCCCTTGGGACTGTCAGGGCAGCACAAATTTGGGGTGGGGGTAGGTTGGGTCTGGGACATATCTTTAATCGTTTGGATATTTTGGAGGCGGCCGGCCACTCTGGGACCCAGGCTCCTGAAGACAAACACCGGCCCTTTTCCCTTTGAACGAAATGTTGCTAGACCAGGTTCCTGATGTCAGTTAGTAGAGTTCTCTTGAGACTGTAGGGGCAGCACAGGTTTGAGGTGGGGGCAGGTTGGGTCTGGGACATATCTTTAATCATTTGGATTTTTTGGAGGCGTCCGGCCACTCAGGGACAAAGTCCCCTGGAGGAAGACACGAGCAATTTTTTCTAGGAAAGAAATATGGTCAACCCAGATTCCTGATGTCAGCAGGTAGGGATTCCTTGGGACTGTCAGGGCAGCACAGCATTGAGGTGGCGGCACATTAGGTCTGGGAAATATCTTTAATAGTTTGGATATTTTGGAGGCGGCCGGCCACTCAGGGACAAAGGCCCCTGCAGGAAGACACAAGCAATTTTTTCTTTGAAAGAAATATGGTCAGCCCAGATTCCTGATGTCAGCAGGTAGGGTTCCCTTGGGACTGTCAGGGCAGCACAGGTTTGATGTGGGGGCAGGTTGGGTCTGGGACATATCTTTAATCATTTGGATTTTTTGGAGGCGTCCGGCCACTCAGGGACAAAGGCCCCTGCAGGAAGACACGAGCAATTTTTTCCAGGAAAGAAATATGGTCAACCCAGGTTCCTGATGTCAGCAGGTAGGGTTCCCTTGGGACTGTCAGGGCAGCACAAATTTGGGGTGGGGGTAGGTTGGGTCTGGGACATATCTTTAATCGTTTGGATATTTTGGAGGCGGCCGGCCACTCTGGGACCCAGGCTCCTGAAGACAAACACCGGCCCTTTTCCCTTTGAACGAAATTTTGCTAGACCAGGTTCCTGATGTCAGTTAGTAGAGTTCTCTTGACACTGTCAGGGCAGCACAAATTTGAGGTTCGGGGAAGGTTGGGTCTGGGACATATCTTTAATCGTTTGGAGATTTTGGAGGTGGCCGGCCACTCTGGGACAAAGGTTCCTGAAGACAAACACTGGTCCCTTTTCCCTGTGAAGGAAAAGTTGCCAGCCCAGGTTCCTCCCCTCAGTTTATAGGGTTCCTTTTAGACTGTCAGGGTAGCACAAGTTTGTGGTGGGGGCAGATTAAGTCTGGGACATATCATTAATCGTTTGGATTTTTTGGAGGCATCCGGCTACTCAGGGACAAAGGCCCTTGGAGACAAACACCGGCCGTATTCCCTGTTAAGGAAAAGTTGCCATCCCTTGTTGCTGATGTCAGCAGGTAGGGTTCCCTTGGGACTCTCAGGGCAGCACAAGTTTCTGGTGGGGGCAGGTTGGGTCTGGGACATATCTTTAGTCGTTTGGATTTTTTGGAGGCGTCCGGCCACTCAGGGACAAAGGCCCCTGCAGGAAGACACGAGCAATTTTTTCTAGGAAAGAAATATGGTCAACCCAGGTTCCTGATGTCAGCAGGTAGGGTTCCCTTGGGACTGTCAGGGCAGCACAAATTTGAGGTGGGGGCAGGTTAGGTTTGGGACATATCTTTAATCTTTTGGATTTTTTGGAGGTAGCCGGCCACTCAAGGCCACAGGCTCCTCGAGAAAAAGACCGCTCCTTTTCCCTGTAAGGAAAAGTTGCCGGTCCAGGTTGCTGATGTCTGCATGTAGAGTTCCCGTTGGACTGTCAAGGCAGCACAGTTTTGAGGTGGGGGCAGGTTGGGTCTGGGACATATCTTTAATCGTTTGGATTTTTTGGAGGCGGCCGGCCACTCAGGGACAAAGGCCCCTGCAGGAAGACACGAGCAATTTTTTCTAGTAAAGAAATATGGTCAGCCCAGATTCCTGATGTCAGCAGGTAGGGTTCCTTTGGGGCTGTCAGGGTAGCAAAGGTTAGAGGTGGGGGCCGGTTGGGTCTGGGAAATATCTTTAATCATTTGGATTTTTTGGAAGGGTCCAGCCACTCAGGGACAAAGTCCCTGCAGGAAAACACCGGACATTTTCACTGGGAAGGAAAAGTGTCCAGTCCAGGATCCTGCTGTCACTTTGAAGGGTTCCCTTGGGACTGTCAGGGCAGCACAGGTTAGAGGTGGGGGCCGGTTGGGTCTGGGACATATCCTTAATCGTTTGGATTTTTTGGAGGCGGCGGGCCAGTCAAGGCCAAAGGCCCTTGGAGACAAACACCGGCCGTATTCCCTGTTAAGGAAAAGTTGCCAGCCCTGGTTGCTGATGTCAGTTTGTAGGGTTCCCTTTGGACTGTCAGGGCAGCACAGGTTTGAGGTGGGGGCATGTTGGGTCTGGGACATATCCTTCATCGTTTGGATTTTTTGGAGGCGGCGGGCCACTCAAGGCCAAAGGCTCCTCAAGCAAAAGACCACCCATTTTCCCTGTGAAGGAAAAGTTGCCAAGGCAGGTTCCTGATGTCAGTTTTAGGCTTCCCTTGGGACTGTCAGGGCAGCACAAACTTGAGGTGGGGGCAGGTTGGGTCTGGGACATATCTTTAATCGTTTGGATATTTTGGAGGCGGCCGGCCACTCTGGGACAAAGGTTCATGAAGACAAACACCGGCCCTTTTCCCTGTGAAGGAAAAGTTGCCAGCCCAGGTTCCTCTTGTCAGTTTATAGGGTTCCTTTAGGACTGTCAGGGTAGCACAAGTTTGTGGTGGGGGCAGATTAAGTCTGGGACGTATCTATAATTGTTTGGATTTTTTGGAGGCATCCGGCTACTCAGGGACAAAAGCCCTTGGAGACAAACACCGGCCGTATTCCCTGTTAAGGAAAAGTTGCCAGCCCTTGTTGCTGATGTCAGTTTTTAGGGTTCCCTTGGGACTGTCAGGGCAGCACCGGTTTGAGGTGGGGGTAGGTTTGGTCTGGGATATATCTTTAATCGTTTTTATATTTTGGAGGCGGCCGGCCACTCTGGGACCCAGGCTCCTGAAGACAAACACCGGCCCTTTTCCCTTTGAACGAAAAGTTGCTAGACCAGGTTCCTGATGTCAGTTAGTAGAGTTCTCTTGAGACTGTCGGGGCAGCACAAATTTGAGGTGCGGGGAAGGTTGGGTCTGGGACATATCTTTAATCGTTTGGAGATTTTGGAGGTGGCCGGCCACTCTGGGACAAAGGTTCCTGAAGACAAACACCGGCCCTTTTCCCTGTGAAGGAAAAGTTGCCAGCCCGGGTTCCTCTTGTCAGTTTATAGGGTTCCTTTGGGACTGTCAGGGTAGCACAAGTTTGTGGTGGGGGCAGGTTGGGTCTGGGACATATCTTTAATCGTTTGGATATTTTGGAGGCGTCCGGCCACTCAGGGACAAAGGCCCCTGCAGGAAGACACGAGCAATTTTTTCTAGGAAAGAAATATGGTCAACCCAGGTTCCTGATGTCAGCAGGTAGGGATCCCTTGGGACTGTCAGGGCAGCACAAATTTGGGGTGGGGGTAGGTTGGGTCTGGGACATATCTTTAATCGTTTGGATATTTTGGAGGCGGCCGGCCACTCTGGGACCCAGGCTCCTGAAGACAAACACCGGCCCTTTTCCCTTTGAACGAAATGTTGCTAGACCAGGTTCCTGATGTCAGTTAGTAGAGTTCTCTTGAGACTGTCGGGGCAGCACAGGTTTGAGGTGGGGGCAGGTTGGGTCTGGGACATATCTTTAATCATTTGGATTTTTTGGAGGCGTCCGGCCACTCAGGGACAAAGTCCCCTGGAGGAAGACACGAGCAATTTTTTCTAGGAAAGAAATATGGTCAACCCAGATTCCTGATGTCAGCAGGTAGGGATTCCTTGGGACTGTCAGGGCAGCACAGCATTGAGGTGGCGGCACATTAGGTCTGGGAAATATCTTTAATCGTTTGGATATTTTGGAGGCGGCCGGCCACTCAGGGACAAAGGCCCCTGCAGGAAGACACAAGCAATTTTTTCTTTGAAAGAAATATGGTCAGCCCAGATTCCTGATGTCAGCAGGTAGGGTTCCCTTGGGACTGTCAGGGCAGCACAGGTTTGATGTGGGGGCAGGTTGGGTCTGGGACATATCTTTAATCATTTGGATTTTTTGGAGGCGTCCGGCCACTCAGGGACAAAGGCCCCTGCAGGAAGACACGAGCAATTTTTTCCAGGAAAGAAATATGGTCAACCCAGGTTCCTGATCTCAGCAGGTAGGGTTCCCTTGGGACTGTCAGGGCAGCACAAATTTCAGGTGGGGGCAGGTTAGGTTTGGGACATATCTTTAATCTTTTGCATTTTTTGGAGGCAGCCGGCCACTCAAGGCCACAGGCTCCTCGAGAAAAAGACCGCTCCTTTTCCCTGTAAGGAAAAGTTGCCGGTCCAGGTTGCTGATGTCTGCATGTAGAGTTCCCGTTGGACTGTCAAGGCAGCACAGTTTTGAGGTGGGGGCAGGTTGGGTCTGGGACATATCTTTAATCGTTTGGATTTTTTGGAGGCGGCCGGCCACTCAGGGACAAAGGCCCCTGCAGGAAGACACGAGCAATTTTTTCTAGGAAAGAAATATGGTCAGTCCAGATTCCTGATGTCAGCAGGTAGGGTTCCTTTGGGGCTGTCAGGGTAGCACAGGTTAGAGGTGGGGGCCGGTTGGGTCTGGGAAATATCTTTAATCATTTGGATTTTTTGGAAGGGTCCAGCCACTCAGGGACAAAGTCCCTGCAGGAAAACACCGGCCGTATTCCCTGTTAAGGAAAAGTTGCCAGCCCTGGTTGCTGATGTCAGTTTGTAGGGTTCCCTTTGGACTGTCAGGGCAGCACAGGTTTGAGGTGGGGGCATGTTGGGTCTGGGACATATCCTTCATCGTTTGGATTTTTTGGAGGCGGCGGGCCACTCAAGGCCAAAGGCTCCTCAAGCAAAAGACCACCCATTTTCCCTGTGAAGGAAAAGTTGCCAAGGCAGGTTCCTGATGTCAGTTTTAGGCTTCCTTTGGGACTGTCAGGGTAGCACAAGTTTCTGGTGGGGGCAGATTAGGTCTGGGACATATCCTTAATCGTTTGGATTTTTTGGAGGCGGCCGGCCACTCTGGGACAAAGGTTCATGAAGACAAACACCGGCCCTTTTCCCTTTGAACGAAAAGTTGCCAGCCCAGGTTCCTCTTGTCAGTTTATAGGGTTCCTTTGGGACTGTCAGGGTAGCACAAGTTTCTGGTGGGGGCAGATTAAGTCTGGGACATATCTTTAATCGTTTGGATTTTTTGGAGGCATCTGGCTACTCAGGGACAAAAGCCCTTGGAGACAAACACCGGCCGTATTCCCTGTTAAGGAAAAGTTGCCAGCCCTGGTTGCTGATGTCAGTTTGTAGGGTTGTCTTGAGACTGTCAGGGCAGCACAGGTTTGAGGTGGGGGTAGGTTTGGTCTGGGACTTATCTTTAATCGTTTGGATATTTTGGAGGCGGCCGGCCACTCTGGGACAAAGGTTCATGAAGACAAACACCGGCCCTTTTCCCTGTGAAGGAAAAGTTGCCAGCCCAGGTTCCTCTTGTCAGTTTATAGGGTTCCTTTGGGACTGTCAGGGCAGCACAAGTTTGTGGTGGGGGCAGATTAAGTCTGGGACATATCATTAATCGTTTGGATTTTTTGGAGGCATCCGGCTACTGCAAGGGACATCCAAGGGACAAAGGCCCTTGGAGAAAAACACCGGCCCTTTTCCCTGTTAAGGAAAAGTTGCCAGCCCTTGTTGCTGATGTCAGTTTGTAGGGTTCCATTGGGACTGTCAGGGCAGCACAGGTTTGAGGTGGGGGTAGGTTGGGTCTGGGACATATCTTTAATCATTTGGATTTTTTGGAGGCGTCCGGCCACTCAGGGACAAAGGCCCCTGCAGGAAGACACGAGCAATTTTTTCTAGGAAAGAAATATGGTCAACCCAGGTTCCTGATGTCAGCAGGTAGGGTTCCCTTGGGACTGTCAGGGCAGCACAGCATTGAGGTGGCGGCACATTAGGTCTGGGAAATATCTTTAATCGTTTGGATATTTTGGAGGCGGCCGGCCACTCAGGGACAAAGGCCCCTGCAGGAAGACACAAGCAATTTTTTCTTTGAAAGAAATATGGTCAGCCCAGATTCCTGATGTCAGCAGGTAGGGTTCCCTTGGGACTGTCAGGGCAGCACAGGTTTGATGTGGGGGCAGGTTGGGTCTGGGACATATCTTTAATCATTTGGATTTTTTGGAGGCGTCCGGCCACTCAGGGACAAAGGCCCCTGCAGGAAGACACGAGAAATTTTTTCTAGGAAAGAAATATGGTCAACCCAGGTTCCTGATGTCAGCAGGTAGGGTTCCCTTGGGACTGTCAGGGCAGCACAAATTTGGGGTGGGGGTAGGTTGGGTCTGGGACATATCTTTAATCGTTTGGATATTTTGGAGGCGGCCGGCCACTCTGGGACCCAGGCTCCTGAAGACAAACACCGGCCCTTTTCCCTTTGAACGAAATTTTGCTAGACCAGGTTCCTGATGTCAGTTAGTAGAGTTCTCTTGAGACTGTCAGGGCAGCACAAATTTGAGGTTCGGGGCAGGTTGGGTCTGGAACATATCTTTAATCGTTTGGAGATTTTGGAGGCGGCCGGCCACTCTGGGACAAAGGTTCCTGAAGACAAACACCGGCCCTTTTCCCTGTGAAGGAAAAGTTGCCAGCCCAGGTTCCTCCCCTCAGTTTATAGGGTTCCTTTTAGACTGTCAGGGTAGCACAAGTTTGTGGTGGGGGCAGATTAAGTCTGGGACATATCATTAATCGTTTGGATTTTTTGGAGGCATCCGGCTACTCAGGGACAAAGGCCCTTGGAGACAAACACCGGCCGTATTCCCTGTTAAGGAAAGGTTGCCAGCCCTTGTTGCTGATGTCAGCAGGTAGGGTTCCCTTGGGACTCTCAGGGCAGCACAAGTTTCTGGTGGGGGCAGGTTGGGTCTGGGACATATCTTTAGTCGTTTGGATTTTTTGGAGGCGTCCGGCCACTCAGGGACAAAGGCCCCTGCAGGAAGACACGAGCAATTTTTTCTAGGAAATAAATATGGTCAACCCTGGTTCCTGATGTCAGCAGGTAGGGTTCCCTTGGGACTGTCAAGGCAGCACAAATTTGAGGTGGGGGCAGGTTAGGTTTGGGTCATATCTTTAATCGTTTGGATTTTTTGGAGGTAGCCGGCCACTCAAGGCCACAGGCTCCTCAAGAAAAAGACCGCTCCTTTTCCCTGTAAGGAAAAGTTGCCGGTCCAGGTTGCTGATGTCTGCATGTAGAGTTCCCGTTGGACTGTCAAGGCAGCACAGTTTTGAGGTGGGGGCAGGTTGGGTCTGGGACATATCTTTAATCGTTTGGATTTTTTGGAGGCGGCCGGCCACTCAGGGACAAAGGCCCCTGCAGGAAGACACGAGCAATTTTTTCTAGGAAAGAAATATGGTCAGCCCAGATTCCTGATGTCAGCAGGTAGGGTTCCTTTGGGGCTGTCAGGGTAGCAAAGGTTAGAGGTGGGGGCCGGTTGGGTCTGGGAAATATCTTTAATCGTTTGGATTTTTTGGAAGGGTCCAGCCACTCAGGGACAAAGTCCCTGCAGGAAAACACCGGACATTTTCACTGGGAAGGAAAAGTGTCCAGTCCAGGATCCTGCTGTCACTTTGAAGGGTTCCCTTGGGACTGTCAGGGCAGCACAGGTTAGAGGTGGGGGCCGGTTGGGTCTGGGACATATCCTTAATCGTTTGGATTTTTTGGAGGCGGCCGGCCAGTCAAGGCCAAAGGCCCTTGGAGACAAACACCGGCCGTATTCCCTGTTAAGGAAAAGTTGCCAGCCCTGGTTGCTGATGTCAGTTTGTAGGGTTCCCTTTGGACTGTCAGGGCAGCACAGGTTTGAGGTGGGGGCATGTTGGGTCTGGGACATATCCTTCATCGTTTGGATTTTTTGGAGGCGGCGGGCCACTCAAGGCCAAAGGCTCCTCAAGAAAAAGACCACCCATTTTCCCTGTGAAGGAAAAGTTGCCAAGGCAGGTTCCTGATGTCAGTTTTAGGCTTCCCTTGGGACTGTCAGGGCAGCACAAACTTGAGGTGGGGGCAGGTTGGGTTTGGGACATATCTTTAATCGTTTGGATATTTTGGAGGCGTCCGGCCACTCAGGGACAAAGGCCCCTGCAGGAAGACACGAGCAATTTTTTCTAGGAAAGAAATATGGTCAACCCAGGTTCCTGATGTCAGCAGGTAGGGATCCCTTGGGACTGTCAGGGCAGCACAAATTTGTGGTGGGGGTAGGTTGGGTCTGGGACATATCTTTAATCGTTTGGATATTTTGGAGGCGGCCGGCCACTCAGGGACAAAGGCCCCTGCAGGAAGACACAAGCAATTTTTTCTTTGAAAGAAATATGGTCAGCCCAGATTCCTGATGTCAGCAGGTAGGGTTCCCTTGGGACTGTCAGGGCAGCACAGGTTTGATGTGGGGGCAGGTTGGGTCTGGGACATATCTTTAATCATTTGGATTTTTTGGAGGCGTCCGGCCACTCAGGGACAAAGGCCCCTGCAGGAAGACACGAGAAATTTTTTCTAGGAAAGAAATATGGTCAACCCAGGTTCCTGATGTCAGCAGGTAGGGTTCCCTTGGGACTGTCAGGGCAGCACAAATTTGGGGTGGGGGTAGGTTGGGTCTGGGACATATCTTTAATCGTTTGGATATTTTGGAGGCGGCCGGCCACTCTGGGACCCAGGCTCCTGAAGACAAACACCGGCCCTTTTCCCTTTGAACGAAATTTTGCTAGACCAGGTTCCTGATGTCAGTTAGTAGAGTTCTCTTGAGACTGTCAGGGCAGCACAAATTTGAGGTTCGGGGCAGGTTGGGTCTGGAACATATCTTTAATCGTTTGGAGATTTTGGAGGCGGCCGGCCACTCTGGGACAAAGGTTCCTGAAGACAAACACCGGCCCTTTTCCCTGTGAAGGAAAAGTTGCCAGCCCAGGTTCCTCCCCTCAGTTTATAGGGTTCCTTTTAGACTGTCAGGGTAGCACAAGTTTGTGGTGGGGGCAGATTAAGTCTGGGACATATCATTAATCGTTTGGATTTTTTGGAGGCATCCGGCTACTCAGGGACAAAGGCCCTTGGAGACAAACACCGGCCGTATTCCCTGTTAAGGAAAAGTTGCCAGCCCTTGTTGCTGATGTCAGCAGGTAGGGTTCCCTTGGGACTCTCAGGGCAGCACAAGTTTCTGGTGGGGGCAGGTTGGGTCTGGGACATATCTTTAGTCGTTTGGATTTTTTGGAGGCGTCCGGCCACTCAGGGACAAAGGCCCCTGCAGGAAGACACGAGCAATTTTTTCTAGGAAAGAAATATGGTCAACCCTGGTTCCTGATGTCAGCAGGTAGGGTTCCCTTGGGACTGTCAAGGCAGCACAAATTTGAGGTGGGGGCAGGTTAGGTTTGGGTCATATCTTTAATCGTTTGGATTTTTTGGAGGTAGCCGGCCACTCAAGGCCACAGGCTCCTCGAGAAAAAGACCGCTCCTTTTCCCTGTAAGGAAAAGTTGCCGGTCCAGGTTGCTGATGTCTGCATGTAGAGTTCCCGTTGGACTGTCAAGGCAGCACAGTTTTGAGGTGGGGGCAGGTTGGGTCTGGGACATATCTTTAATCGTTTGGATTTTTTGGAGGCGGCCGGCCACTCAGGGACAAAGGCCCCTGCAGGAAGACACGAGCAATTTTTTCTAGGAAAGAAATATGGTCAGCCCAGATTCCTGATGTCAGCAGGTAGGGTTCCTTTGGGGCTGTCAGGGTAGCACAGGTTAGAGGTGGGGGCCGGTTGGGTCTGGGAAATATCTTTAATCATTTGGATTTTTTGGAAGGGTCCAGCCACTCAGGGACAAAGTCCCTGCAGGAAAACACCGGCCGTATTCCCTGTTAAGGAAAAGTTGCCAGCCCTGGTTGCTGATGTCAGTTTGTAGGGTTCCCTTTGGACTGTCAGGGCAGCACAGGTTTGAGGTGGGGGCATGTTGGGTCTGGGACATATCCTTCATCGTTTGGATTTTTTGGAGGCGGCGGGCCACTCAAGGCCAAAGGCTCCTCAAGCAAAAGACCACCCATTTTCCCTGTGAAGGAAAAGTTGCCAAGGCAGGTTCCTGATGTCAGTTTTAGGCTTCCTTTGGGACTGTCAGGGTAGCGCAAGTTTCTGGTGGGGGCAGATTAGGTCTGGGACATATCCTTAATCGTTTGGATTTTTTGGAGGCGGCCGGCCACTCTGGGACAAAGGTTCATGAAGACAAACACCGGCCCTTTTCCCTTTGAACGAAAAGTTGCCAGCCCAGGTTCCTCTTGTCAGTTTATAGGGTTCCTTTGGGACTGTCAGGGTAGCACAAGTTTCTGGTGGGGGCAGATTAAGTCTGGGACATATCTTTAATCGTTTGGATTTTTTGGAGGCATCTGGCTACTCAGGGACAAAAGCCCTTGGAGACAAACACCGGCCGTATTCCCTGTTAAGGAAAAGTTGCCAGCCCTGGTTGCTGATGTCAGTTTGTAGGGTTGTCTTGAGACTGTCAGGGCAGCACAGGTTTGAGGTGGGGGTAGGTTTGGTCTGGGACTTATCTTTAATCGTTTGGATATTTTGGAGGCGGCCGGCCACTCTGGGACAAAGGTTCATGAAGACAAACACCGGCCCTTTTCCCTGTGAAGGAAAAGTTGCCAGCCCAGGTTCCTCTTGTCAGTTTATAGGGTTCCTTTGGGACTGTCAGGGCAGCACAAGTTTGTGGTGGGGGCAGATTAAGTCTGGGACATATCATTAATCGTTTGGATTTTTTGGAGGCATCCGGCTACTGCAAGGGACATCCAAGGGACAAAGGCCCTTGGAGAAAAACACCGGCCCTTTTCCCTGTTAAGGAAAAGTTGCCAGCCCTTGTTGCTGATGTCAGTTTGTAGGGTTCCATTGGGACTGTCAGGGCAGCACAGGTTTGAGGTGGGGGTAGGTTGGGTCTGGGACATATCTTTAATCATTTGGATTTTTTGGAGGCGTCCGGCAACTCAGGGACAAAGGCCCCTGCAGGAAGACACGAGCAATTTTTTCTAGGAAAGAAATATGGTCAACCCAGGTTCCTGATGTCAGCAGGTAGGGTTCCCTTGGGACTGTCAGGGCAGCACAGCATTGAGGTGGCGGCACATTAGGTCTGGGAAATATCTTTAATCGTTTGGATATTTTGGAGGCGGCCGGCCACTCAGGGACAAAGGCCCCTGCAGGAAGACACAAGCAATTTTTTCTTTGAAAGAAATATGGTCAGCCCAGATTCCTGATGTCAGCAGGTAGGGTTCCCTTGGGACTGTCAGGGCAGCACAGGTTTGATGTGGGGGCAGGTTGGGTCTGGGACATATCTTTAATCATTTGGATTTTTTGGAGGCGTCCGGCCACTCAGGGACAAAGGCCCCTGCAGGAAGACACGAGAAATTTTTTCTAGGAAAGAAATATGGTCAACCCAGGTTCCTGATGTCAGCAGGTAGGGTTCCCTTGGGACTGTCAGGGCAGCACAAATTTGGGGTGGGGGTAGGTTGGGTCTGGGACATATCTTTAATCGTTTGGATATTTTGGAGGCGGCCGGCCACTCTGGGACCCAGGCTCCTGAAGACAAACACCGGCCCTTTTCCCTTTGAACGAAATTTTGCTAGACCAGGTTCCTGATGTCAGTTAGTAGAGTTCTCTTGAGACTGTCAGGGCAGCACAAATTTGAGGTTCGGGGCAGGTTGGGTCTGGAACATATCTTTAATCGTTTGGAGATTTTGGAGGCGGCCGGCCACTCTGGGACAAAGGTTCCTGAAGACAAACACCGGCCCTTTTCCCTGTGAAGGAAAAGTTGCCAGCCCAGGTTCCTCCCCTCAGTTTATAGGGTTCCTTTTAGACTGTCAGGGTAGCACAAGTTTGTGGTGGGGGCAGATTAAGTCTGGGACATATCATTAATCGTTTGGATTTTTTGGAGGCATCTGGCTACTCAGGGACAAAGGCCCTTGGAGACAAACACCGGCCGTATTCCCTGTTAAGGAAAAGTTGCCAGCCCTTGTTGCTGATGTCAGCAGGTAGGGTTCCCTTGGGACTCTCAGGGCAGCACAAGTTTCTGGTGGGGGCAGGTTGGGTCTGGGACATATCTTTAGTCGTTTGGATTTTTTGGAGGCGTCCGGCCACTCAGGGACAAAGGCCCCTGCAGGAAGACACGAGCAATTTTTTCTAGGAAATAAATATGGTCAACCCTGGTTCCTGATGTCAGCAGGTAGGGTTCCCTTGGGACTGTCAAGGCAGCACAAATTTGAGGTGGGGGCAGGTTAGGTTTGGGACATATCTTTAATCGTTTGGATTTTTTGGAGGTAGCCGGCCACTCAAGGCCACAGGCTCCTCGAGAAAAAGACCGCTCCTTTTCCCTGTAAGGAAAAGTTGCCGGTCCAGGTTGCTGATGTCTGCATGTAGAGTTCCCGTTGGACTGTCAAGGCAGCACAGTTTTGAGGTGGGGGCAGGTTGGGTCTGGGACATATCTTTAATCGTTTGGATTTTTTGGAGGCGGCCGGCCACTCAGGGACAAAGGCCCCTGCAGGAAGACACGAGCAATTTTTTCTAGGAAAGAAATATGGTCAGCCCAGATTCCTGATGTCAGCAGGTAGGGTTCCTTTGGGGCTGTCAGGGTAGCAAAGGTTAGAGGTGGGGGCCGGTTGGGTCTGGGAAATATCTTTAATCGTTTGGATTTTTTGGAAGGGTCCAGCCACTCAGGGACAAAGTCCCTGCAGGAAAACACCGGACATTTTCACTGGGAAGGAAAAGTGTCCAGTCCAGGATCCTGCTGTCACTTTGAAGGGTTCCCTTGGGACTGTCAGGGCAGCACAGGTTAGAGGTGGGGGCCGGTTGGGTCTGGGACATATCCTTAATCGTTTGGATTTTTTGGAGGCGGCCGGCCAGTCAAGGCCAAAGGCCCTTGGAGACAAACACCGGCCGTATTCCCTGTTAAGGAAAAGTTGCCAGCCCTGGTTGCTGATGTCAGTTTGTAGGGTTCCCTTTGGACTGTCAGGGCAGCACAGGTTTGAGGTGGGGGCATGTTGGGTCTGGGACATATCCTTCATCGTTTGGATTTTTTGGAGGCGGCGGGCCACTCAAGGCCAAAGGCTCCTCAAGAAAAAGACCACCCATTTTCCCTGTGAAGGAAAAGTTGCCAAGGCAGGTTCCTGATGTCAGTTTTAGGCTTCCCTTGGGACTGTCAGGGTAGCACAAACTTGAGGTGGGGGCAGGTTGGGTTTGGGACATATCTTTAATCGTTTGGATATTTTGGAGGCGTCCGGCCACTCAGGGACAAAGGCCCCTGCAGGAAGACACGAGCAATTTTTTCTAGGAAAGAAATATGGTCAACCCAGGTTCCTGATGTCAGCAGGTAGGGATCCCTTGGGACTGTCAGGGCAGCACAAATTTGTGGTGGGGGTAGGTTGGGTCTGGGACATATCTTTAATCGTTTGGATATTTTGGAGGCGGCCGGCCACTCTGGGACCCAGGCTCCTGAAGACAAACACCGGCCCTTTTCCCTTTGAACGAAATGTTGCTAGACCAGGTTCCTGATGTCAGTTAGTAGAGTTCTCTTGAGACTGTCGGGGCAGCACAGGTTTGAGGTGGGGGCAGGTTGGGTCTGGGACATATCTTTAATCATTTGGATTTTTTGGAGGCGTCCGGCCACTCAGGGACAAAGTCCCCTGGAGGAAGACACGAGCAATTTTTTCTAGGAAAGAAATATGGTCAACCCAGATTCCTGATGTCAGCAGGTAGGGATTCCTTGGGACTGTCAGGGCAGCACAGCATTGAGGTGGCGGCACATTAGGTCTGGGAAATATCTTTAATCGTTTGGATATTTTGGAGGCGGCCGGCCACTCAGGGACAAAGGCCCCTGCAGGAAGACACAAGCAATTTTTTCTTTGAAAGAAATATGGTCAGCCCAGATTCCTGAGTCAGCAGGTAGGGTTCCCTTGGGACTGTCAGGGCAGCACAGGTTTGATGTGGGGGTAGGTTGGGTCTGGGACATATCTTTAATCATTTGGATTTTTTGGAGGCGTCCGGCCACTCAGGGACAAAGGCCCCTGCAGGAAGACACGAGAAATTTTTTCTAGGAAAGAAATATGGTCAACCCAGGTTCCTGATGTCAGCAGGTAGGGTTCCCTTGGGACTGTCAGGGCAGCACAAATTTGAGGTGGGGGCAGGTTAGGTTTGGGACATATCTTTAATCGTTTGGATTTTTTGGAGGCAGCCGGCCACTCAAGGCCACAGGCTCCTCGAGAAAAAGACCGCTCCTTTTCCCCTGTAAGGAAAAGTTGCCGGTCCAGGTTGCTGATGTCTGCATGTAGAGTTCCCGTTGGACTGTCAAGGCAGCACAGTTTTGAGGTGGGGGCAGGTTGGGTCTGGGACATATCTTTAATCGTTTGGATTTTTTGGAGGCGGCCGGCCACTCAGGGACAAAGGCCCCTGCAGGAAGACACGAGCAATTTTTTCTAGGAAAGAAATATGGTCAGCCCAGATTCCTGATGTCAGCAGGTAGGGTTCCTTTGGGGCTGTCAGGGTAGCACAGGTTAGAGGTGGGGGCCGGTTGGGTCTGGAAATATCTTTAATCATTTGGATTTTTTGGAAGGGTCCAGCCACTCAGGGACAAAGTCCCTGCAGGAAAACACTGGCCGTATTCCCTGTTAAGGAAAAGTTGCCAGCCCTGGTTGCTGATGTCAGTTTGTAGGGTTCCCTTTGGACTGTCAGGGCAGCACAGGTTTGAGGTGGGGGCATGTTGGGTCTGGGACATATCCTTCATCGTTTGGATTTTTTGGAGGCGGCGGGCCACTCAAGGCCAAAGGCTCCCTCAAGCAAAAGACCACCCATTTTCCCTGTGAAGGAAAAGTTGCCAAGGCAGGTTCCTGATGTCAGTTTTAGGCTTCCCTTGGGACTGTCAGGGCAGCACAGGTTTGAGGTGGGGGCAGGTTGGGTCTGGGACATATCTTTAATCGTTTGGATATTTTGGAGGCGGCCGGCCACTCTGGGACAAAGGTTCATGAAGACAAACACCGGCCTTTTCCCTTTGAACGAAAAGTTGCCAGCCCAGGTTCCTCTTGTCAGTTTATAGGGTTCCTTTGGGACTGTCAGGGTAGCACAAGTTTCTGGTGGGGCAGATTAAGTCTGGGACATATCTTTAATCGTTTGGATTTTTTGGAGGCATCTGGCTACTCAGGGACAAAAGCCCTTGGAGACAAACACCGGCCGTATTCCCTGTTAAGGAAAAGTGCCAGCCCTGGTTGCTGATTGTCAGTTTGTAGGGTTCCCTTTGGACTGTCAGGGCAGCACAGGTTTGAGGTGGGGGTAGGTTTGGTCTGGGACTTTATCTTTAATCGTTTGGATATTTTGGAGGCGGCCGGCCACTCTGGGACAAAGGTTCATGAAGACAAACACCGGCCCTTTTCCCTGTGAAGGAAAAAGTTGCCAGCCCAGGTTCCTCTTGTCAGTTTATAGGGTTCCTTTGGGACTGTCAGGGCAGCACAAGTTTGTGGTGGGGGGCAGATTAAGTCTGGGACATATCATTAATCGTTTGGATTTTTTGGAGGCATCCGGCTACTGCAAGGGACATCCAAGGGACAAAGGCCCTTGGAGAAAAACACCGGCCCTTTTCCCTGTTAAGGAAAAGTTGCCAGCCCTTGTTGCTGATGTCAGTTTGTAGGGTTCCATTGGGACTGTCAGGGCAGCACAGGTTTGAGGTGGGGGTAGGTTGGGTCTGGGACATATCTTTAATCATTTGGATTTTTTGGAGGCGTCCGGCCACTCAGGGACAAAGGCCCCTGCAGGAAGACACGAGCAATTTTTCTAGGGAAAGAAATATGGTCAACCCGGTTCCTGATGTCAGCAGGTAGGGTTCCCTTGGGGACTGTCAGGGCAGCACAGCATTGAGGTGGCGGCACATTAGGTCTGGAAATATCTTTAATCGTTTGGATATTTTGGAGGCGGCCGGCCACTCAGGGACAAAGGCCCCCTGCAGGAAGACACAAGCAATTTTTTCTTTGAAAGAAATATGGTCAGCCCAGATTCCTGATGTCAGCAGGTAGGGTTCCCTTGGGACTGTCAGGGCAGCACAGGTTTGATGTGGGGGCAGGTTGGGTCTGGGACATATCTTTAATCATTTGGATTTTTTGGAGGCGTCCGGCCACTCAGGGACAAAGGCCCCTGCAGGAAGACACGAGAAATTTTTTCTAGGAAAGAAATATGGTCAACCCAGGTTCCTGATGTCAGCAGGTAGGGTTCCCTTGGGACTGTCAGGGCAGCACAAATTTGGGGTGGGGGTAGGTTGGGTCTGGGACATATCTTTAATCGTTTTTATATTTTGGAGGCGGCCGGCCACTCTGGGACCCAGGCCTCCTGAAGACAAACACCGGCCCTTTTCCCTTTGAACGAAAAGTTGCTAGACCAGGTCCTGATGTCAGTTAGTAGAGTTCTCTTGAGACTGTCAGGGCAGCACAAATTTGAGGTGGGGGCAGGTTGGGTCTGGGACATATCTTTAATCGTTTGGAGATTTTGGAGGTGGCCGGCCCACTCTGGGACAAAGGTTTCCTGAAGACAAACACCGGCCCTTTTCCCTGTGAAGGAAAAGTTGCCAGCCCGGGTTCCTCTTGTTAGTTTATAGGGTTCCTTTGGGACTGTCAGGGCAGCACAAGTTTGTGGTGGGGGCAGATTAAGTCTGGGACATATCTTTAATCGATTGGATTTTTTTGGAGGCAATCCGGCCAGTCAGGGACAAAGGCCCTTGCAGGAAGGACACGAGCAATTTTTTCTAGGAAAGAAATATGGTCAACCCAGGTTCCTGATGTCAGCAGGTAGGGTTCCCTTGGGACTGTCAGGGCAGCACAAATTTGAGGTGGGGGGCAGGTTAGGTTTGGGACATATCTTAATCTTTTGGATTTTTTGGAGGCAGCCGGCCACTCAAGGCCACAGGCTCCTCGAGAAAAAGACCGCTCCTTTTCCCTGTAAGGAAAAGTTGCCGGTCCAGGTTGCTGATGTCTGCATGTAGAGTTCCCGTTGGACTGTCAAGGCCAGCACAGTTTTGAGGTGGGGGCAGGTTGGGTCTGGGACATATCTTTAATCGTTTGGATTTTTTGGAGGCGTCCGGCCACTCAGGGACAAAGGCCCCTGCAGGAAGACACGAGCAATTTTTTCTAGGAAAGAAATATGGTCAGCCCAGATTCCTGATGTCAGCAGGTAGGGTTCCTTTGGGGCTGTCAGGGTAGCAAAGGTTAGAGGTGGGGGCCGGTTGGGTCTGGGAAATATCTTTAATCATTTGGATTTTTTGGAAGGGTCCAGCCACTCAGGGGACAAAGTCCCTGCAGGAAAACACCGGCCATTTTCGCTGGGGAAGGAAAAGTGTCCAGTCCAGGATCCTGCTGTCACCTTTGAAGGGTTCCCTTGGGACTGTCAGGGCAGCACAGGTTAGAGGTGGGGGCCGGTTGGGTCTGGGACATATCCTTAATTGTTTGGATTTTTTGGAGGCGGCGGGCCAGTCAAGGCCAAAGGCCCTTGGAGACAACACCGGGCCGTATTCCCTGTTAAGGAAAAGTTGCCAAGCCCCTGGTTGCTGATGTCAGTTTGTAGGGGTTCCCTTTGGACTGTCAGGGCAGCACAGGTTTGAGGTGGGGGCATGTCTGGGTCTGGGACATATCCTTCATCGTTTGGATTTTTTGGAGGCGGCGGGCCACTCAAGGCCAAAGGCTCCTCAAGCAAAAGACCACCCATTTTCCCTGTGAAGGAAAAGTTGCCAAGGCAGGTTCCTGATGTCAGTTTTAGGCTTCCTTTGGGACTGTCAGGGTAGCACAAGTTTCTGGTGGGGGCAGATTAGGTCTGGGACATATCCTTAATCGTTTGGATTTTTTGGAGGCGGCCGGCCAGTCAAGGCCAAAGGCCCTTGGAGACAAACACCGCCGTAATTCCCTGTTAAGGAAAAGTTGCCAGCCCTGGTTGCTGATGTCAGTTTGTAGGGTTCCCTTTGGACTGTCAGGGGCAGCACAGGTTAGAGGTGGGGGCCGGTTGGGTCTGGGACATATCCTTAATTGTTTGGATTTTTTGGAGGCGGCGGGCCAGTCAAGGCCAAAGGCCCTTGGAGACAAACACCGGCCGTATTCCCTGTTAAGGAAAAGTTGCCAGCCCTGGTTGCTGATGTCAGTTTGTAGGGTTCCCTTTGGACTGTCAGGGCAGCACAGGTTTGAGGTGGGGGCATGTTGGGTCTGGGACATATCCTTCATCGTTTGGATTTTTTGGAGGCGGCGGGCCACTCAAGGCCAAAGGCTCCTCAAGCAAAAGACCACCCATTTTCCCTGTGAAGGAAAAGTTGCCAAGGCAGGTTCCTGATGTCAGTTTTAGGCTTCCTTTGGGACTGTCAGGGTAGCACAAGTTTCTGGTGGGGGCAGATTAGGTCTGGGACATATCCTTAATCGTTTGGATTTTTTTGGAGGCGGCCGGCCAGTCAAGGCCAAAGGCCCTTGGAGACAAACACCGGCCGTATTCCCTGTTAAGGAAAAGTTGCCAGCCCTGGTTGCTGATGTCAGTTTGTAGGGTTCCCTTTGGACTGTCAGGGCAGCACAGGTTTGAGGTGGGGGCATGTTGGGTCTGGGACATATCCTTCATCGTTTGGATTTTTTGGAGGCGGCGGGCCACTCAAGGCCAAAGGCTCCTCAAGCAAAAGGACCACCCATTTTCCCTGTGAAGGAAAAGTTGCCAAGGCAGGTTCCTGATGTCAGTTTTAGGCTTCCTTTGGGACTGTCAGGGTAGCACAAGTTTCTGGTGGGGGGAGATTAGGTCTGGGACATATCCTTAATCGTTTGGATTTTTTGGAGGCGGCCGGCCAGTCAAGGCCAAAGGCTCCTCAAGAAAAAGACCACCCATTTTCCCTGTGAAGGAAAAGTTGCCAAGGCAGGTTCCTGATGTCAGTTTTAGGCTTCCCTTGGGACTGTCAGGGCAGCACAAACTTGAGGTGGGGGCAGGTTGGGTTTGGGACATATCTTTAATCGTTTGGATATTTTGGAGGCGTGCCGGCCACTCAGGGACAAAGGCCCCTGCAGGAAGACACGAGCAATTTTTTCTAGGAAAGAAATATGGTCAACCCAGGTTCCTGATGTCAGCAGGTAGGGATCCCTTGGGACTGTCAGGGCAGCACAAATTTGTGGTGGGGGTAGGTTGGGTCTGGGACATATCTTTAATCGTTTGGATATTTTGGAGGCGGCCGGCCACTCTGGGACCCAGGCTCCTGAAGACAAACACCGGCCCTTTTCCCTTTGAACGAAATGTTGCTAGACCAGGTTCCTGATGTCAGTTAGTAGAGTTTCTCTTGAGACTGTCGGGGGCAGCACAGGTTTGAGGTGGGGGCAGGTTGGGTCTGGGACATATCTTTAATCATTTGGATTTTTTGGAGGCGTCCGGCCACTCAGGGACAAAGTCCCCTGGAGGAAGACACGAGCAATTTTTTCTAGGAAAGAAATATGGTCAACCCAGATTCCTGATGTCAGCAGGTAGGGATTCCTTGGGACTGTCAGGGCAGCACAGCATTGAGGTGGCGGCACATTAGGTCTGGGAAATATCTTTAATCGTTTGGATATTTTGGAGGCGGCCGGCCACTCAGGGACAAAGGCCCACTGCAGGAAGACACAAGCAATTTTTTCTTTGAAAGAAATATGGTCAGCCCAGATTCCTGATGTCAGCAGGTAGGGTTCCCTTGGGACTGTCAGGGCAGCACAGGTTTGATGTGGGGGGCAGGTTGGGTCTGGGACATATCTTTAATCATTTGGATTTTTTGGAGGCGTCCGGCCACATCAGGGACAAAGTCCCCTGGAGGAAGACACGAGCAATTTTTTCTAGGAAAGAAATATGGTCAACCCAGATTCCTGATGTCAGCAGGTAGGGATTCCTTGGGACTGTCAGGGCAGCACAGCATTGAGGTGGCGGGCACATTAGGTCTGGGGAAATATCTTTAATCGTTTGGATATTTTGGAGGCGGCCGGCCACTCAGGGACAAAGGCCCCTGCAGGAAGACACAAGCAATTTTTTCTTTGAAAGAAATATGGTCAGCCCAGATTCCTGATGTCAGCAGGTAGGGTTCCCTTGGGACTGTCAGGGCAGCACAGGTTTGATGTGGGGGCAGGTTGGGTCTGGACATATCTTTAATCATTTGGATTTTTTGGAGGCGTCCGGCCACTCAGGGACAAAGGCCCCTGCAGGAAGACACGAGAAATTTTTCTAGGAAAGAAATATGGTCAACCCAGGTTCCTGATGTCAGCAGGTAGGGTTCCCTTGGGACTGTCAGGGCAGCACAAATTTGGGGTGGGGGTAGGTTGGGTCTGGGACATATCTTTAATCGTTTGGATATTTTGGAGGCGCCGGCCACTCTGGGGACCCAGGCTCCTGAAGACAAACACCGGCCCTTTTCCCTTTGAACGAAATTTTGCTAGACCAGGTTCCTGATGTCAGTTAGTAGAGTTCTCTTGAGACTGTCAGGGCAGCACAAATTTGAGGTTCGGGGCTGGTTGGGTCTGGGACATATCTTTAATCGTTTGGAGATTTTGGAGGCGGCCGGCCACTCTGGGACAAAGGTTCCTGAAGACAAACATCGTCCCTTTTCCCTGTGAAGGAAAAGTTGCCAGCCCAGGTTCCTCCCCTCAGTTTATAGGGTTCCTTTTAGACTGTCAGGGTAGCACAAGTTTGTGGTGGGGGCAGATTAAGTCTGGGGACATATCCTTCATCGTTTGGATTTTTTGGAGGCATCCGGCTACTCAGGGACAAAGGCCCTTGGAGACAAACACGGCCGTATTCCCTGTTAAGGAAAAGTTGCCAGCCCTTGTTGCTGATGTCAGTTTGTAGGGTTCCCTTGGGACTCTCAGGGCAGCACAAGTTTCTGGTGGGGCAGGTTGGGTCTGGGGACATATCTTTAGTCGTTTGGATTTTTTGGAGGCGTCCGGCCACTCAGGGACAAAGGCCCCCTGCAGGACAACACCGGCCATTTTCGCTGGGAAGGAAAAAGTATCCAGCCCTTGTTGCTGATGTCCAGTTTGTAGGGTTCCCTTTGGACTGTCAGGGCATCACAGGTTAGAGGTGGGGGCCGGTTGGGTCTGGGACATATCCTTAATCGTTTGGATTTTTTGGAGGCGGCGGGCCAGTCAAGGCCAAAGGCCCTTGGAGACAAACACCGGCCGTATTCCCTGTTAAGGAAAAGTTGCCAGCCCTGGTTGCTGATGTCATTTTGTAGGGTTCCCTTTGGACTGTCAGGGCAGCACAGGTTTGAGGTGGGGGCATGTTGGGTCTGGGACATATCCTTCATCGTTTGGATTTTTTGGAGGCGGCGGGCCCCTCACGGCCAAAGGCTCCTCAAGAAAAAGACCACCCATTTTCCCTGTGAAGGAAAAGTTGCCAAGGCAGGTTCCTGATGTCAGTTTTAGGCTTCCCTTGGGACTGTCAGGGCAGCACAAACTTGAGGTGGGGGCAGGTTGGGTCTGGGACATATCTTTAATCGTTTGGATATTTTGGAGGCGGCTGGCCACTCTGGGACAAAGGTTCATGAAGACAAACACCGGCCCTTTTCCCTGTGAAGGAAAAGTTGCCAGCCCAGGTTCCTCTTGTCAGTTTATAGGGTCCTTTGGGACTGTCAGGGTAGCACAAGTTTCTGGTGGGGGCAGATTAAGTCTGGGACATATCTATAATTGTTTTGGATTTTTTGGAGGCATCCGGCCACTCAGGGACAAAAGCCCTTGGAGACAAACACCGGCCGTATTCCCTGTTAAGGAAAAGTTGCCAGCCCTTGTTGCTGATGTCAGTTTGTAGGGTTCCCTTGGGACTGTCAGGGGCTGCACCGGTTGAGGTGGGGGTAGGTTGGGTCTGGGATATATCTTTAATCGTTTTTATATTTTGGAGGCGGCCGGCCACTCTGGGACTCAGGCTCCTGAAGACAAACACCGGCCCTTTTCCCTTTGAACGAAAAGTTGCTAGAACCAGGTTCCTGATGTCAGTTAGTAGAGTTCTCTTGAGGACTGTCGGGGGCAGCACAAATTTGAGGTGCGGGGCAGGTTGGGTCTGGGACATATCTGTAATCGTTTGGATTTTTTGGAGGCGTCCGGCCACTCAGGGACAAAGGCCCCTGCAGGAAAGACACGAGCAATTTTTTTCTAGGAAAGAAATATGGTCAACCCTGGTTCCTGATGTCAAGCAGGTAGGGTTCCCTTGGGACTGTCCAGGGCAGCACAAATTTGAGGTGGGGGCAGGTTAGGTTTGGGACATATCTTTAATCTTTAGGATTTTTTGGAGGCAGCCGGCCACTCAAGGCCACAGGCTCCTCGAGAAAAAGACCGCTCCTTTTCCCTTTAAGGAAAAGTTGCCGGTCCAGGTTGCTGATGTCTGCATGTAGAGTTCCCGTTGGACTGTCAAAGAGCAGCACCGTTTTGAGGTGGGGGCAGGTTGGGTCTGGGAAATATCTTTAATCGTTTGGATTTTTGGAGGCGGCTGGCCACTCAGGGACAAAGGCCCCTGCAGGAAGACACGAGCAATTTTTTCTAGGAAAGAAATATGGTCAGCCCAGATTCCTGATGTCAGCAGGTAGGGTTCCTTTGGGGCTGTCAGGGTAGCAAGGTTAGAGGTGGGGGCCGGTTGGGTCTGGGAAATATCGTTAATCATTTGGACTTTTTGGAAGGGTCCAGCCACTCAGGGACAAAGTCCCTGCAGGAAAACACCGGCCATTTTCGCTGGGAAGGAAAAGTGTCCAGCCCAGGATCCTGCTGTCACTTTGAAGGGTTCCCTTGGGACTGTCAGGGCAGCACAGGTTAGAGGTGGGGGCCGGTAGGGTCTGGGGACATATCCTTAATCATTTGGATTTTTTTGGAGGCGGCCCGCCCAGTCTAGGCCAAGGCCCTTGGAGAAAAACACCGGCCGTATTCCTTGTTAAGGGAAAAGTTGCCAGCCCTTGTTGCTGATGTCAGTTTGTAGGGTTCCC
>NW_027099451.1:0-33669 GCF_031753505.1 Anomalospiza imberbis | reverse complement strand
GCTCTTTCCGAGGCAATCTGCAACCTGCTGTCAGATGGAAGTGCTCTCTGCCCTCTCCTGCCCAGCTCTAGGTACTAGCGGGCACTTTCCAGCCTGGCCGAGGCAAACAACCTCCAGAGATGTCACACAGCCTAAGTGGAGCACAGATGCTCAAAAGCAGCAAAGCTGAAGAGCCTGGCTCAGCTTCACTAGTGTGCAATTGACTGACTGCGAAAAACAAAGCAGCAGAGCACCGGGCTTCTGGGCGCTGTGAAGGCAATTGCCAAAACCAGGCAGCTGTTCCTTCCCAAGCACAGGCAGCTGCCTATGTTCTTGCTTGTCGACAAACTCACCGCTGCCCTTCTTTTCAGCAGCTGCCACCGTCTTCTGTGCATCTCGGAGCCTCTGGCGACGAGCAAGACTTGCCAAGGTGGGACACATCAGGACCAAGTCAAAACCCAGGCAAGTTGTCCTGGAACGCTTTCCATTCGCTTGCCGAGAGTGAATTCAAGAGGCAGGAGAGCGGCAGCCACTGTCCTCTGGCAGTCGGAAGGCTTCGCACACAAGCCCGCTTCTTTGCGGCTTCGTTCTTCGCCTCTTCCAAGCAACCGCGATCTCTGCTTCTCGGAGGCGAAGAAGCGGCTAATTCGCGCACAGCTCAGTAGAGCGCCAGCGGAGCGCTCCGGAGCGCCGCTTCAAGCCGAAAGACATCGGGAAGCGGCACTTTCCTCCGGATAGCTCCGGAGCCGCGCTTCTGCTTCTCTAGTCATCTCTAGCTTAGCGAAAAGCTTTCCCACTCCATTTGGCAAGGGGAGAGTGTACCTGCACTGCACACGAACCGCGGTTTGCAAAGAAAGAGGATTTGCTGCACATTCCAAGAACACGACTCTTTCCGAGGCAATCTGCAACCTGCTGTCAGATGGAAGTTCTCTCTGCCCTCTCCTGCCCAGCTCTAGGTACTAGCGGGCACTTTCCAGCCTGGCCGAGGCAAACAACCTCCAGAGATGTCACAGAGCATAAGTGGAGCACAGATGCTCAAAAGCAGCAAAGCTGAAGAGCCTGGCTCAGCTTCACTAGTGTGCAATTGACTGACTGCGAAAAACAAAGCAGCAGAGCACCGGGCTTCTGGGCGCTGTGAAGGCAATTGCCAAAACCAGGCAGCTGTTCCTTCCCAAGCACAGGCAGCTGCCTATGTTCTTGCTTGTAGACAAACTCACCGCTGCCCTTCTTTTCAGCAGCTGCCACCGTCTTCGGTGCATCTCGGAGCCTCTGGCGACGAGCAAGACTTGCCAAGGTGGGACGCATCAGGACCAAGTCAAAACCCAGGCAAGTTGTCCTGGAACGCTTTCCATTCGCTTGCCGAGAGTGAATTCAAGAGGCAGGAGAGCGGCAGCCACTGTCCTCTGGCAGTCTGAAGGCTTCACACACAAGCCCGCTTCTTTGTGGCTTCGTTCTTCGCCTCTTCTAAGCAACCGCGATCTCTGCTTCTCGGAGGCGAAGAAGCGGCTAATTCGCGCACAGCTCAGTAGAGCGGCAGCAAAGCGCTCCGGAGCGCCGCTTCAAGCCGAAAGACGCCGGGAAGCGGCACTTTCCTCCGGATAGCTCCGGAGCCGCGCTTCTGCTTCTCTAGTCATCTCTAGCTTAGCGAAAAGCTTTCCCACTCCATTTGGCAAGGGGAGAGTGTACCTGCACTGCACACGAACCGCGGTTTGCAAAGAAAGAGGATTTGCTGCACATTCCAAGGACACGGCTCTTTCCGAGGCAATCTGCAACCTGCTGTCAGATGGAAGTTCTCTCTGCCCTCTCCTGCCCAGCTCTAGGTACTAGCGGGCACTTTCCAGCCTGGCCGAGGCAAACAACCTCGAGAGATGTCACAGAGCCTAAGTGGAGCACAGATGCTCAAAAGCAGCAAAGCTGAAGAGCCTGGCTCAGCTTCACTAGTGTGCAATTGACTGACTGCGAAAAACAAAGCAGCAGAGCACCGGGCTTCTGGGCGCTGTGAAGGCAATTGCCAAAACCAGGCAGCTGCTCCTTCCCAAGCACAGGCAGCTGCCTATGTTCTTGCTTGTCGACAAACTCACCGCTGCCCTTCTTTTCAGCAGCTGCCACCGTCTTCGGTGCATCTCGGAGCCTCTGGCGACGAGCAAGACTTTCCAAGGTGGGACGCATCAGGACCAAGTCAAAACCCAGGCAAGTTGTCCTGGAACGCTTTCCATTCGCTTGCCGAGAGTGAATTCAAGAGGCAGGAGAGCGGCAGCCACCGTCCTCTGGCAGTCGGAAGGCTTCGCACACAAGCCCGCTTCTTTGCGGCTTCGTTCTTCGCCTCTTCCAAGCAACCGCCATCTCTGCCTCTCGGAGGCGAAGAAGCGGCTAATTCGCGCACAGCTCAGTAGAGCGGCAGCGCAGCGCTCCGGAGCGCCGCTTCAAGCCGAAAGACGCCGGGAAACGGCACTTTCCTCCGGATAGCTCCGGAGCCGCGCTTCTGCTTCTCTAGTCATCGCTATCTTAGCGAAAATCTTTCCCACTCCAGTTGGCAAGGGGAGAGCGTACCTGCACTGCACACGAACCGCGGTTTGCAAAGAAAGAGGATTTGCTGCACATTCCAAGGACACGGCTCTTTCCGAGGCAATCTGCAACCTGCTGTCAGATGGAAGTGCTCTCTGCCCTCTCCTGCCCAGCTCTAGGTACTAGCGGGCACTTTCCAGCCTGGCCGAGGCAAACAACCTCCAGAGATGTCACAGAGCCTAAGTGGAGCACAGATGCTAAGAAATAGCAAAGCTGAAGAGCCTGGCTCAGCTTCACTAGTGTGCAATTGACTGACTGCGAAAAACAAAGCAGCAGAGCACCGGGCTTCTGGGCGCTGTGAAGGCAATTGCCATAACCAGGCAGCTGTTCCTTCCCAAGCACAGGCAGCTGCCCATGTTCTTGCTTGTCGACAAACTCACCGCTGCCCTTCTTTTCAGCAGCTGCCACCGTCTTCGGTGCATCTCGGAGCCTCTGGCGACGAGCAAGACTTGCCAAGGTGGGACACATCAGGACCAAGTCAAAACCCAGGCAAGTTGTCCTGGAACGCTTTCCATTCGCTTGCCGAGAGTGAATTCAAGAGGCAGGAGAGCGGCAGCCACCGTCCTCTGGCAGTCGGAAGGCTTCGCACACAAGCCCGCTTCTTTGCGGCTTCGTTCTTCGCCTCTTCTAAGCAACCGCGATCTCTGCTTCTCGGAGGCGAAGAAGTGGCTAATTCGCGCACAGCTCAGTAAAGCGGCAGCAAAGCGCTCCGGAGCGCCGCTTCAAGCCGAAAGACGCCGGGAAGCGGCACTTTCCTCCGGATAGCTCCGGAGCCGCGCTTCTGCTTCTCTAGTCATCTCTAGCTTAGCGAAAATCTTTCCCACTCCAGTTGGCAAGGGGAGAGTGTACCTGCACTGCACACGAACCGCGGTTTGCAAAGAAAGAGGATTTGCTGCACATTCCAAGGACACGGCTCTTTCCGAGGCAATCTGCAACCTGCTGTCAGATGGAAGTTCTCTCTGCCCTCTCCTGCCCAGCTCTAGGTACTAGCGGGCACTTTCCAGCCTGGGCGAGGCAAACAACCTCGAGACATGTCACAGAGCCTAAGTGGAGCACAGATGCTAAGAAATAGCAAAGCTGAAGAGCCTGGCTCAGCTTCACTAGTGTGCAATTGACTGACTGCGAAAAACAAAGCAGCAGAGCACCGGGCTTCTGGGCGCTGTGAAGGCAATTGCCAAAACCAGGCAGCTGTTCCTTCCCAAGCACAGGCAGCTGCCTATGTTCTTGCTTGTAGACAAACTCACCGCTGCCCTTCTTTTCAGCAGCTGCCACCGTCTTCGGTGCATCTCGGAGCCTCTGGCGACGAGCAAGACTTGCCAAGGTGGGACGCATCAGGACCAAGTCAAAACCCAGGCAAGTTGTCCTGGAACGCTTTCCATTCGCTTGCCGAGAGTGAATTCAAGAGGCAGGAGAGCGGCAGCCACTGTCCTCTGGCAGTCTGAAGGCTTCACACACAAGCCCGCTTCTTTGTGGCTTCGTTCTTCGCCTCTTCTAAGCAACCGCGATCTCTGCTTCTCGGAGGCGAAGAAGCGGCTAATTCGCGCACAGCTCAGTAGAGCGGCAGCAAAGCGCTCCGGAGCGCCGCTTCAAGCCGAAAGACGCCGGGAAGCGGCACTTTCCTCCGGATAGCTCCGGAGCCGCGCTTCTGCTTCTCTAGTCATCTCTAGCTTAGCGAAAAGCTTTCCCACTCCATTTGGCAAGGGGAGAGTGTACCTGCACTGCACACGAACCGCGGTTTGCAAAGAAAGAGGATTTGCTGCACATTCCAAGGACACGGCTCTTTCCGAGGCAATCTGCAACCTGCTGTCAGATGGAAGTGCTCTCTGCCCTCTCCTGCCCAGCTCTAGGTACTAGCGGGCACTTTCCAGCCTGGCCGAGGCAAACAACCTCGAGAGATGTCACAGAGCCTAAGTGGAGCACAGATGCTCAAAAGCAGCAAAGCTGAAGAGCCTGGCTCAGCTTCACTAGTGTGCAATTGACTGACTGCGAAAAACAAAGCAGCAGAGCACCGGGCTTCTGGGCGCTGTGAAGGCAATTGCCAAAACCAGGCAGCTGCTCCTTCCCAAGCACAGGCAGCTGCCTATGTTCTTGCTTGTCGACAAACTCACCGCTGCCCTTCTTTTCAGCAGCTGCCACCGTCTTCTGTGCATCTCGGAGCCTCTGGCGACGAGCAAGACTTTCCAAGGTGGGACGCATCAGGACCAAGTCAAAACCCAGGCAAGTTGTCCTGGAACGCTTTCCATTCGCTTGCCGAGAGTGAATTCAAGAGGCAGGAGAGCGGCAGCCACCGTCCTCTGGCAGTCGGAAGGCTTCGCACACAAGCCCGCTTCTTTGCGGCTTCGTTCTTCGCCTCTTCCAAGCAACCGCCATCTCTGCCTCTCGGAGGCGAAGAAGCGGCTAATTCGCGCACAGCTCAGTAGAGCGGCAGCGCAGCGCTCCGGAGCGCCGCTTCAAGCCGAAAGACGCCGGGAAACGGCACTTTCCTCCGGATAGCTCCGGAGCCGCGCTTCTGCTTCTCTAGTCATCGCTAGCTTAGCGAAAAGCTTTCCCACTCCATTTGGCAAGGGGAGAGCGTACCTGCACTGCACACGAACCGCGGTTTGCAAAGAAAGAGGATTTGCTGCACATTCCAAGGACACGGCTCTTTCCGAGGCAATCTGCAACCTGCTGTCAGATGGAAGTGCTCTCTGCCCTCTCCTGCCCAGCTCTAGGTACTAGCGGGCACTTTCCAGCCTGGCCGAGGCAAACAACCTCGAGACATGTCACAGAGCCTAAGTGGAGCACAGATGCTAAGAAATAGCAAAGCTGAAGAGCCTGGCTCAGCTTCACTAGTGTGCAATTGACTGACTGCGAAAAACAAAGCAGCAGAGCACCGGGCTTCTGGGCGCTGTGAAGGCAATTGCCAAAACCAGGCAGCTGTTCCTTCCCAAGCACAGGCAGCTGCCCATGTTCTTGCTTGTCGACAAACTCACCGCTGCCCTTCTTTTCAGCAGCTGCCACCGTCTTCGGTGCATCTCGGAGCCTCTGGCGACGAGCAAGACTTGCCAAGGTGGGACACATCAGGACCAAGTCAAAACCCAGGCAAGTTGTCCTGGAACGCTTTCCATTCGCTTGCCGAGAGTGAATTCAAGAGGCAGGAGAGCGGCAGCCACCGTCCTCTGGCAGTCGGAAGGCTTCGCACACAAGCCCGCTTCTTTGCGGCTTCGTTCTTCGCCTCTTCTAAGCAACCGCGATCTCTGCTTCTCGGAGGCGAAGAAGTGGCTAATTCGCGCACAGCTCAGTAAAGCGGCAGCAAAGCGCTCCGGAGCGCCGCTTCAAGCCGAAAGACGCCGGGAAGCGGCACTTTCCTCCGGATAGCTCCGGAGCCGCGCTTCTGCTTCTCTAGTCATCTCTAGCTTAGCGAAAATCTTTCCCACTCCAGTTGAAAGGGGAGAGTGTACCTGCACTGCACACGAACCGCGGTTTGCAAAGAAAGAGGATTTGCTGCACATTCCAAGGACACGGCTCTTTCCGAGGCAATCTGCAACCTGCTGTCAGATGGAAGTTCTCTCTGCCCTCTCCTGCCCAGCTCTAGGTACTAGCGGGCACTTTCCAGCCTGGGCGAGGCAAACAACCTCGAGACATGTCACAGAGCCTAAGTGGAGCACAGATGCTAAGAAATAGCAAAGCTGAAGAGCCTGGCTCAGCTTCACTAGTGTGCAATTGACTGACTGCGAAAAACAAAGCAGCAGAGCACCGGGCTTCTGGGCGCTGTGAAGGCAATTGCCAAAACCAGGCAGCTGCTCCTTCCCAAGCACAGGCAGCTGCCCATGTTCTTGCTTGTCGACAAACTCACCGCTGCCCTTCTTTTCAGCAGCTGCCACCGTCTTCGGTGCATCTCGGAGCCTCTGGCAACGAGCAAGACTTGCCAAGGTGGGACACATCAGGACCAAGTAAAAACCCAGGCAAGTTGTCCTGGAACGCTTTCCATTCGCTTGCCGAGAGTGAATTCAAGAGGCAGGAGAGCGGCAGCCACCGTCCTCTGGGCAGTCGGAAGGCTTCACAAACAAGCCCGCTTCTTTGCGGCTTCGTTCTTCGCCTCTTCTAAGCAACCGCGATCTCTGCTTCTCGGAGGCGAAGAAGCGGCTAATTCGCGCACAGCTCAGTAGAGCGGCAGCGGAGCGCTCCAGAGCGCCGCTTCAAGCCGAAAGACCCCGGGAAACGACACTTTCCTCCGGAAAGCTCCGGAGCCGCGCTTCTGCTTCTCTAGTCATCTCTAGCTTAGCGAAAAGCTTTCCCACTCCAGTTGGCAAGGGGAGAGTGTACCTGCACTGCACACGAACCGCGGTTTGCAAAGAAAGAGGATTTGCTGCACATTCCAAGGACACGGCTCTTTCCGAGGCAATCTGCAACCTGCTGTCAGATGGAAGTGCTCTCTGCCCTCTCCTGCCCAGCTCTAGGTACTAGCGGGCACTTGCCAGCCTGGCCGAGGCAAACAACCTCGAGACATGTCACAGAGCCTAAGTGGAGCACAGATGCTAAGAAATAGCAAAGCTGAAGAGCCTGGCTCAGCTTCACTAGTGTGCAATTGACTGACTGTGAAAAACAAAGCAGCAGAGCACCGGGCTTCTGGGCGCTGTGAAGGCAATTGCCAAAACCAGGCAGCTGTTCCTTCCCAAGCACAGGCAGCTGCCCATGTTCTTGCTTGTCGACAAACTCACCGCTGCCCTTCTTTTCAGCAGCTGCCACCGTCTTCGTGCATCTCGGAGCCTCTGGCGACGAGCAAGACTTGCCAAGGTGGGAGGCATCAGGACCAAGTCAAAACCCAGGCAAGTTGTCCTGGAACGCTTTCCATTCGCTTGCCGAGAGTGAATTCAAGAGGCAGGAGAGCGGCAGCCACCGTCCTCTGGCAGTCGGAAGGCTTCGCACACAAGCCCGCTTCTTTGCGGCTTCGTTCTTCGCCTCTTCTAAGCAACCGCGATCTCTGCTTCTCGGAGGCGAAGAAGCGGCTAATTCGCGCACAGCTCAGTAAAGCGGCAGCAAAGCGCTCCGGAGCGCCGCTTCAAGCCGAAAGACGCCGGGAAGCGGCACTTTCCTCCGGATAGCTCCGGAGCCGCGCTTCTGCTTCTCTAGTCATCGCTATCTTAGCGAAAAGCTTTCCCACTCCAGTTGGCAAGGGGGAGAGCGTACCTGCACTGCACACTAACCGCGGTTTGCAAAGAAAGAGGATTTGCTGCACATTCCAAGGACACGGCTCTTTCCGAGGCAATCTGCAACCTGCTGTCAGATGGAAGTGCTCTCTGCCCTCTCCTGCCCAGCTCTAGGTACTAGCGGGCACTTTCCAGCCTGGCCGAGGCAAACAACCTCCAGAGATGTCACAGAGCCTAAGTGGAGCACAGATGCTCAAAAGCAGCAAAGCTGAAGAGCCTGGCTCAAGTTCACTAGTGTGCAATTGACTGACTGCGAAAAACAAAGCAGCAGAGCACCGGGCTTCTGGGCGCTGTGAAGGCAATTGCCAAAACCAGGCAGCTGGCTCCTTCCCAAGCACAGGCAGCTGCCTATGTTCTTGCTTGTCGACAAACTCACCGCTGCCCTTCTTTTCAGCAGCTGCCACCGTCTTCGTGCATCTCGGAGCCTCTGGCAACGAGCAAGACTTGCCAAGGTGGGAGGCATCAGGACCAAGTCAAAACCCAGGCAAGTTGTCCTGGAACGCTTTCCATTCGCTTGCCGAGAGTGAATTCAACAGGCAGGAGAGCGGCAGCCACCGTCCTCCAGCAGTCTGAAGGCTTCGCACACAAGCCCGCTTCTTTGCGGCTTCGTTCTTCGCCTCTTCCAAGCAACCGCCATCTCTGCTTCTCGGAGGCGAAGAAGCGGCTAATTCGCGCACAGCTCAGGTAAAGCGGCAGCAAAGCGCTCCGGAGCGCCGCTTCAAGCCGAAAGACACCGGGAAGCGGCACTTTCTTCCGGATAGCTCCGGAGCCGCGCTTCTGCTTCTCTAGTCATCTCTAGCTTAGCGAAAAGCTTCCCACTCCATTTGGCAAGGGGAGAGCGTACCTGCACTGCACACTAACCGCGGTTTGCAAAGAAAGAGGATTTGCTGCACATTCCAAGGACACGGCTCTTTCCGAGGCAATCTGCAACCTGCTGTCAGATGGGAAGTGCTCTCTGCCCTCTCCTGCCCAGCTCTAGGTACTAGCGGGCACTTTCCAGCCTGGGCGAGGCAAACAACCTCCAGAGATGTCACAGAGCCTAAGTGGAGCACAGATGCTCAAAAGCAGCAAAGCTGAAGAGCCTGGCTCAGCTTCACTAGTGTGCAATTGACTGACTGCGAAAAACAAAGCAGCAGAGCACCGGGCTTCTGGGCGCTGTGAAGGCAATTGCCAAAACCAGGCAGCTGCTCCTTCCCAAGCACAGGCAGCTGCCTATGTTCTTGCTTGTCGACAAACTCACCGCTGCCTTTCTTTTCAGCCGCTGCCACCGTCTTCGGTGCATCTCGGAGCCTCTGGCGACGAGCAAGACTTGCCAAGGTGGGACGCATCAGGACCAAGTCAAAACCCAGGCAAGTTGTCCTGGAACGCTTTCCATTCGCTTGCCGAGAGTGAATTCAACAGGCAGGAGAGCGGCAGCCACCGTCCTCCAGCAGTCTGAAGGCTTCACAAACAAGCCCGCTTCTTTGCGGCTTCGTTCTTCGCCTCTTCCAAGCAACCGCGATCTCTGCTTCTCGGAGGCGAAGAAGCGGCTAATTCGCGCACAGCTCAGTAAAGCGGCCAGCGGGAGCCGCTCCGGAGCGCCGCTTCAAGCCGAAAGACCCCGGGAAACGGCACTTTCTTCCGGATAGCTCCGGAGCCGCGCTTCTGCTTCTCTAGTCATCTCTAGCTTAGCGAAAAGCTTTCCCACTCCATTTGGCAAGGGGAGAGTGGACCTGCACTGCACACTAACCGCGGTTTGCAAAGAAAGAGGATTTGCTGCACATTCCAAGGACACGGCTCTTTTCCGAGGCAATCTGCAACCTGCTGTCAGATGGAAGTGCTCTCTGCCCTCTCCTGCCCAGCTCTAGGTACTAGCGGGCACTTTCCAGCCTGGCCGAGGCAAACAACCTCGAGAGATGTCACAGAGCCTAAGTGGAGCACAGATGCTCAAAAGCAGCAAAGCTGAAGAGCCTGGCTCAGCTTCACTAGTGTGCAATTGACTGACTGTGAAAAACAAAGCAGCAGAGCACCGGGCTTCTGGCGCTGTGAAGGCAATTGCCAGGCAGCTGTTCCTTCCCAAGCACAGGCAGCTGCCCATGTTCTTGCTTGTCGACAAACTCACCGCTGCCCTTCTTTTCAGCAGCTGCCACCGTCTTCGGTGCATCTCGGAGCCTCTGGCGACGAGCAAGACTTGCCAAGGTGGGACACATCAGGACCAAGTCAAAACCCAGGCAAGTTGTCCTGGAACGCTTTCCATTCGCTTGCCGAGAGTGAATTCAAGAGGCAGGAGAGCGGCAGCCACCGTCCTCCAGCAGTCTGAAGGCTTCGCACACAAGCCCGCTTCTTTGCGGCTTCGTTCTTCGCCTCTTCCAAGCAACCGCGATCTCTGCTTCTCGGAGGCGAAGAAGCGGCTAATTCGCGCACAGCTCAGTAGAGCGGCAGCGGAGCGCTCCGGAGCGCCGCTTCAAGCCGAAAGACGCCGGGGAAACGGCACTTTCCTCCGGATAGCTCCGGAGCCGCGCTTCTGCTTCTCTAGTCATCTCTAGCTTAGCGAAAAGCTTTCCCACTCCATTTGGCAAGGGGAGAGCGTACCTGCACTGCACACTAACCGCGGTTTGCAAAGAAAGAGGATTTGCTGCACATTCCAAGGACACGGCTCTTTCCGAGGCAATCTGCAACCTGCTGTCAGATGGAAGTGCTCTCTGCCCTCTCCTGCCCAGCTCTAGGTACTAGCGGGCACTTGCCAGCCTGGCCGAGGCAAACAACCTCCAGAGATGTCACAGAGCCTAAGTGGAGCACAGATGCTCAAAAGCAGCAAAGCTGAAGAGCCTGGCTCAGCTTCACTAGTGTGCAATTGACTGACTGCGAAAAACAAAGCAGCAGAGCACCGGGCTTCTGGGCGCTGTGAAGGCAATTGCCAAAACCAGGCAGCTGCTCCTTCCCAAGCACAGGCAGCTGCCTATGTTCTTGCTTGTCGACAAACTCACCGCTGCCCTTCTTTTCAGCAGCTGCCACCGTCTTCTGTGCATCTCGGAGCCTCTGGCGACGAGCAAGACTTGCCAAGGTGGGACGCATCAGGACCAAGTCAAAACCCAGGCAAGTTGTCCTGGAACGCTTTCCATTCGCTTGCCGAGAGTGAATTCAAGAGGCAGGAGAGCGGCAGCCACCGTCCTCTGGCAGTCGGAAGGCTTCGCACACAAGCCCGCTTCTTTGCGGCTTCGTTCTTCGCCTCTTCCAAGCAACCACGATCTCTGCCTCTCGGAGGCGAAGAAGCGGCTAATTCGCGCACAGCATAGTAGAGTGGCAGCGGAGCGCTCCGGAGCGCCGCTTCAAGCCGAAAGACGCCGGGAAACGGCACTTTCCTCCGGATAGCTCCGGAGCCGCGCTTCTGCTTCTCTAGTCATCGCTAGCTTAGCGAAAAGCTTTCCCACTCCATTTGGCAAGGGGAGAGCGTACCTGCACTGCACACGAACCGCGGTTTGCAAAGAAAGAGGATTTGCTGCACATTCCAAGGACACGGCTCTTTCCGAGGCAATCTGCAACCTGCTGTCAGATGGAAGTGCTCTCTGCCCTCTCCCCTGCCCAGCTCTAGGTACTAGCGGGCACTTTCCAGCCTGGCCGAGGCAAACAACCTCCAGAGATGTCACAGAGCCTAAGTGGAGCACAGATGCTCAAAAGCAGCAAAGCTGAAGAGCCTGGCTCAGCTTCACTAGTGTGCAATTGACTGACTGCGAAAAACAAAGCAGCAGAGCACCGGGCTTCTGGGCGCTGTGAAGGCAATTGCCAAAACCAGGCAGCTGTTCCTTCCCAAGCACAGGCAGCTGCCTATGTTCTTGCTTGTAGACAAACTCACCGCTGCCCTTCTTTTCAGCAGCTGCCACCGTCTTCGGTGCATCTCGGAGCCTCTGGCGACGAGCAAGACTTGCCAAGGTGGGAGGCATCAGGACCAAGTCAAAACCCAGGCAAGTTGTCCTGGAACGCTTTCCATTCGCTTGCCGAGAGTGAATTCAAGAGGCAGGAGAGCGGCAGCCACTGTCCTCTGGCAGTCTGAAGGCTTCACACACAAGCCCGCTTCTTTGCGGCTTCGCTCTTCGCCTCTTCTAAGCAACCGCGATCTCTGCTTCTCGGAGGCGAAGAAGCGGCTAATTCGCGCACAGCTCAGTAGAGCGGCAGCAAAGCGCTCCGGAGCGCCGCTTCAAGCCGAAAGACGCCGGGAAGCGGCACTTTCCTCCGGATAGCTCCGGAGCCGCGCTTCTGCTTCTCTAGTCATCTCTAGCTTAGCGAAAAGCTTTCCCACTCCATTTGGCAAGGGGAGAGTGTACCTGCACTGCACACGAACCGCGGTTTGCAAAGAAAGAGGATTTGCTGCACATTCCAAGGACACGGCTCTTTCCGAGGCAATCTGCAACCTGCTGTCAGATGGAAGTGCTCTCTGCCCTCTCCTGCCCCAGCTCTGGGTACTAGCGGGCACTTTCCAGCCTGGGTGAGGCAAACAACCTCGAGAGATGTCACAGAGCATAAGTGGAGCACAGATGCTCAAAAGCAGCAAAGCTGAAGAGCCTGGCTCAGCTTCACTAGTGTGCAATTGACTGACTGCGAAAAACAAAGCAGCAGAGCACCGGGCTTCTGGGCGCTGTGAAGGCAATTGCCAAAACCAGGCAGCTGCTCCTTCCCAAGCACAGGCAGCTGCCTATGTTCTTGCTTGTCGACAAACTCACCGCTGCCCTTCTTTTCAGCAGCTGCCACCGTCTTCGGTGCATCTCGGAGCCTCTGGCGACGAGCAAGACTTGCCAAGGTGGGACGCATCAGGACCAAGTCAAAACCCAGGCAAGTTGTCCTGGAACGCTTTCCATTCGCTTGCCGAGAGTGAATTCAAGAGGCAGGAGAGCGGCAGCCACTGTCCTCCAGAAGTCGGAAGGCTTCACACACAAGCCCGCTTCTTTGCGGCTTCGTTCTTCGCCTCTTCCAAGCAACCGCCATCTCTGCTTCTCGGAGGCGAAGAAGCGGCTAATTCGCGCACAGCTCAGTAAAGCGGCAGCAAAGCGCTCCGGAGCGCCGCTTCAAGCCGAAAGACGCCGGGGAAACGGCACTTTCCTCCGGATAGCTCCGGAGCCGCGCTTTTGCTTCTCTAGTCATCTCTAGCTTAGCGAAAACCTTTCCCACTCCATTTGGGAAGGGGAGAGTGTACCTGCACTGCACACTTAGTGCGGTTGGCAAAGAAAGAGGATTTGCTGCACATTCCAAGGACACGGCTCTTTCCGAGGCAATCTGCAACCTGCTGTCAGCTGGAAGTGCTCTCTGCCCTCTCCTGCCCAGCTCTAGGTACTAGCGGGCACTTTCCAGCCTGGCCGAGGCAAACAACCTCCAGAGATGTCACAGAGCATAAGTGGAGCACAGATGCTCAAAAGCAGCAAAGCTGAAGAGCCTGGCTCAGCTTCACTAGTGTGCAATTGACTGACTGCGAAAAACAAAGCAGCAGAGCACCGGGCTTCTGGGCGCTGTGAAGGCAATTGCCAAAACCAGGCAGCTGCTCCTTCCCAAGCACAGGCAGCTGCCTATGTTCTTGCTTGTCGACAAAACTCACCGCTGCCCTTCTTTTCAGCAGCTGCCACCGTCTTCTGTGCATCTCGGAGCCTCTGGCAACGAGCAAGACTTGCCAAGGTGGGACGCATCAGGACCAAGTCAAAACCCAGGCAAGTTGTCCTGGAACGCTTTCCATTCGCTTGCCGAGAGTGAATTCAAGAGGCAGGAGAGCGGAAGCCACTGTCCTCTGGCAGTCGGAAGGCTTCACAAACAAGCCCGCTTCTTTGCGGCTTCGTTCTTCGCCTCTTCTAAGCAACCACGATCTCTGCTTCTCGGAGGCGAAGAAGCGGCTAATTCGCGCACAGCTCAGTAGAGCGGCAGCGCAGCGCTCCGGAGCGCCGCTTCAAGCCGAAAGACCCCGGGAAACGACACTTTCCTCCGGATAGCTCCGGAGCCGCGCTTCTGCTTCTCTAGTCATCTCTAGCTTAGCGAAAATCTTTCCCACTCCATTTGGCAAGGGGGAGAGTGTACCTGCACTGCACACGAACCGCGGTTTGCAAAGAAAGAGGATTTGCTGCACATTCCAAGGACACGGCTGTTTCTGAGGCAATCTGCAACCTGCTGTCAGATGGAAGTGCTCTCTGCCCTCTCCTGCCCAGCTCTAGGTACTAGCGGGCACTTGCCAGCCTGGCCGAGGCAAACAACCTCCAGAGATGTCACAGAGCCTAAGTGGAGCACAGATGCTCAAAAGCAGCAAAGCTGAAGAGCCTGGCTCAGCTTCACTAGTGTGCAATTGACTGACTGCGAAAAACAAAGCAGCAGAGCACCGGGCTTCTGGGCGCTGTGAAGGCAATTGCCAAAACCAGGCAGCTGCTCCTTCCCAAGCACAGGCAGCTGCCTATGTTCTTGCTTGTCGACAAACTCACCGCTGCCCTTCTTTTCAGCAGCTGCCACCGTCTTCTGTGCATCTCGGAGCCTCTGGCGACGAGCAAGACTTGCCAAGGTGGGACGCATCAGGACCAAGTCAAAACCCAGGCAAGTTGTCCTGGAACGCTTTCCATTCGCTTGCCGAGAGTGAATTCAAGAGGCAGGAGAGCGGCAGCCACCGTCCTCCAGCAGTCGGAAGGCTTCGCACACAAGCCCGCTTCTTTGCGGCTTCGTTCTTCGCCTCTTCCAAGCAACCGCCATCTCTGCCTCTCGGAGGCGAAGAAGCGGCTAATTCGCGCACAGCTCAGTAGAGCGGCAGCGCAGCGCTCCGGAGCGCCGCTTCAAGCCGAAAGACGCCGGGGAAACGGCACTTTCCTCCGGATAGCTCCGGAGCCGCGCTTCTGCTTCTCTAGTCATCGCTAGCTTAGCGAAAAGCTTTCCCACTCCATTTGGCAAGGGGAGAGCGTACCTGCACTGCACACGAACCGCGGTTTGCAAAGAAAGAGGATTTGCTGCACATTCCAAGGACACGGCTCTTTCCGAGGCAATCTGCAACCTGCTGTCAGATGGAAGTTCTCTCTGCCCTCTCCTGCCCAGCTCTAGGTACTAGCGGGCACTTTCCAGCCTGGCCGAGGCAAACAACCTCGAGACATGTCACAGAGCCTAAGTGGAGCACAGATGCTAAGAAATAGCAAAGCTGAAGAGCCTGGCTCAGCTTCACTAGTGTGCAATTGACTGACTGCGAAAAAACAAAGCAGCAGAGCACCGGGCTTCTGGGCGCTGTGAAGGCAATTGCCAAAACCAGGCAGCTGTTCCTTCCCAAGCACAGGCAGCTGCCCATGTTCTTGCTTGTCGACAAACTCACCGCTGCCCTTCTTTTCAGCAGCTGCCACCGTCTTCGGTGCATCTCGGAGCCTCTGGCGACGAGCAAGACTTGCCAAGGTGGGACACATCAGGACCAAGTCAAAACCCAGGCAAGTTGTCCTGGAACGCTTTCCATTCGCTTGCCGAGAGTGAATTCAAGAGGCAGGAGAGCGGCAGCCACCGTCCTCTGGCAGTCGGAAGGCTTCGCACACAAGCCCGCTTCTTTGCGGCTTCGTTCTTCGCCTCTTCTAAGCAACCGCGATCTCTGCTTCTCGGAGGCGAAGAAGTGGCTAATTCGCGCACAGCTCAGTAAAGCGGCAGCAAAGCGCTCCGGAGCGCCGCTTCAAGCCGAAAGACGCCGGGGAAGCGGCACTTTCCTCCGGATAGCTCCGGAGCCGCGCTTCTGCTTCTCTAGTCATCTCTAGCTTAGCGAAAATCTTTCCCACTCCAGTTGGCAAGGGGAGAGTGTACCTGCACTGCACACGAACGCGGTTTGCAAAGAAAGAGGATTTGCTGCACATTCCAAGGACACGGCTCTTTCCGAGGCAATCTGCAACCTGCTGTCAGATGGAAGTTCTCTCTGCCCTCTCCTGCCCAGCTCTAGGTACTAGCGGGCACTTTCCAGCCTGGGCGAGGCAAACAACCTCGAGACATGTCACAGAGCCTAAGTGGAGCACAGATGCTAAGAAATAGCAAAGCTGAAGAGCCTGGCTCAGCTTCACTAGTGTGCAATTGACTGACTGCGAAAAACAAAGCAGCAGAGCACCGGGCTTCTGGGCGCTGTGAAGGCAATTGCCAAAACCAGGCAGCTGCTCCTTCCCAAGCACAGGCAGCTGCCCATGTTCTTGCTTGTAGACAAACTCACCGCTGCCCTTCTTTTCAGCAGCTGCCACCGTCTTCTGTGCATCTCGGAGCCTCTGGCAACGAGCAAGACTTGCCAAGGTGGGACACATCAGGACCAAGTAAAAACCCAGGCAAGTTGTCCTGGAACGCTTTCCATTCGCTTGCCGAGAGTGAATTCAAGAGGCAGGAGAGCGGCAGCCACCGTCCTCCAGCAGTCGGAAGGCTTCGCACACAAGCCCGCTTCTTTGCGGCTTCGTTCTTCGCCTCTTCCAAGCAACCGCGATCCCTGCTTCTCGGAGGCGAAAGAAGCGGCTAATTCGCGCACAGCTCAGTAAAGCGGCAGCAAAGCGCTCCGGAGCGCCGCTTCAAGCCGAAAGACGCCGGGAAGCGGCACTTTCCTCCGGATAGCTCCGGAGCCGCGCTTCTGCTTCTCTAGTCATCGCTATCTTAGCGAAAAGATTTCCCAATCCAGTTGGCAAGGGGAGAGCGTACCTGCACTGCACACTAACCGCGGTCTGCAAAGAAAGAGGATTTGCTGCACATTCCAAGGACACGGCTCTTTCCGAGGCAATCTGCAACCTGCTGTCAGATGGAAGTGCTCTCTGCCCTCTCCTGCCCAGCTCTAGGTACTAGCGGGCACTTTCCAGCCTGGCCGAGGCAAACAACCTCCAGAGATGTCACACAGCCTAAGTGGAGCACAGATGCTCAAAAGCAGCAAAGCTGAAGAGCCTGGCTCAGCTTCACTAGTGTGCAATTGACTGACTGCGAAAAACAAAGCAGCAGAGCACCGGGCTTCTGGGCGCTGTGAAGGCAATTGCCAAAACCAGGCAGCTGCTCCTTCCCAAGCACAGGCAGCTGCCTATGTTCTTGCTTGTCGACAAACTCACCGCTGCCCTCCTTTTCAGCAGCTGCCACCGTCTTCGGTGCATCTCGGAGCCTCTGGCGACGAGCAAGACTTGCCAAGGTGGGAGGCATCAGGACCAAGTCAAAACCCAGGCAAGTTGTCCTGGAACGCTTTCCATTCGCTTGCCGAGAGTGAATTCAACAGGCAGGAGAGCGGCAGCCACCGTCCTCCAGCAGTCTGAAGGCTTCGCACACAAGCCCGCTTCTTTGCGGCTTCGTTCTTCGCGGCTTCGTTCTTCGCCTCTTCCAAGCAACCGCGATCTCTGCTTCTCGGAGGCGAAGAAGCGGCTAATTCGCGCACAGCTCAGTAAAGCGGCAGCAAAGCGCTCCGGAGCGCCGCTTCAAGCCGAAAGACGCCGGGAAACGGCACTTTCCTCCGGATAGCTCCGGAGCCGCGCTTCTGCTTCTCTAGTCATCTCTAGCTTAGCGAAAAGCTTTCCCACTCCATTTGGCAAGGGGGGAGCGTACCTGCACTGCACACTAACCGCGGTTTGCAAAGAAAGAGGATTTGCTGCACATTCCAAGGACACGGCTCTTTCCAAGGCAATCTGCAACCTGCTGTCAGATGGAAGTGCTCTCTGCCCTCTCCTGCCCAGCTCTAGGTACTAGCGGGCACTTTCCAGCCTGGGCGAGGCAAACAACCTCGAGAGATGTCACAGAGCCTAAGTGGAGCACAGATGCTAAGAAATAGCAAAGCTGAAGAGCCTGGCTCAGCTTCACTAGTGTGCAATTGACTGACTGCGAAAAACAAAGCAGCAGAGCACCGGGCTTCTGGGCGCTGTGAAGGCAATTGCCAAAACCAGGCAGCTGCTCCTTCCCAAGCACAGGCAGCTGCCCATGTTCTTGCTTGTCGACAAACTCACCGCTGCCCTTCTTTTCAGCAGCTGCCACCGTCTTCGGTGCATCTCGGAGCCTCTGGCAATGAGCAAGACTTGCCAAGGTGGGACACATCAGGACCAAGTCAAAACCCAGGCAAGTTGTCCTGGAACGCTTTCCATTCGCTTGCCGAGAGTGAATTCAAGAGGCAGGAGACCGGCAGCCACCGTCCTCCAGCAGTCGGAAGGCTTCGCACACAAGCCCGCTTCTTTGCGGCTTCGTTCTTCGCCTCTTCCAAGCAACCGCGATCCCTGCTTCTCGGAGGCGAAGAAGCGGCTAATTCGCGCACAGCTCAGTAAAGCGGCAGCAAAGCGCTCCGGAGCGCCGCTTCAAGCCGAAAGACGCCGGGAAGCGGCACTTTCCTCCGGATAGCTCCGGAGCCGCGCTTCTGCTTCTCTAGTCATCGCTATCTTAGCGAAAAGATTTCCCAATCCAGTTGGCAAGGGGAGAGCGTACCTGCACTGCACACTAACCGCGGTTTGCAAAGAAAGAGGATTTGCTGCACATTCCAAGGACACGGCTCTTTCCGAGGCAATCTGCAACCTGCTGTCAGATGGAAGTGCTCTCTGCCCTCTCCTGCCCAGCTCTAGGTACTAGCGGGCACTTTCCAGCCTGGCCGAGGCAAACAACCTCCAGAGATGTCACACAGCCTAAGTGGAGCACAGATAGATGCTCAAAAGCAGCAAAGCTGAAGAGCCTGGCTCAAGTTCACTAGTGTGCAATTGACTGACTGCGAAAAACAAAGCAGCAGAGCACCGGGCTTCTGGGCGCTGTGAAGGCAATTGCCAAAACCAGGCAGCTGCTCCTTCCCAAGCACAGGCAGCTGCCTATGTTCTTGCTTGTCGACAAACTCACCGCTGCCCTTCTTTTCAGCAGCTGCCACCGTCTTCGGTGCATCTCGGAGCCTCTGGCAACGAGCAAGACTTGCCAAGGTGGGAGGCATCAGGACCAAGTCAAAACCCAGGCAAGTTGTCCTGGAACGCTTTCCATTCGCTTGCCGAGAGTGAATTCAACAGGCAGGAGAGCGGCAGCCACCGTCCTCCAGCAGTCTGAAGGCTTCGCACACAAGCCCGCTTCTTTGCGGCTTCGTTCTTCGCCTCTTCCAAGCAACCGCGATCTCTGCTTCTCGGAGGCGAAGAAGCGGCTAATTCGCGCACAGCTCAGTAAAGCGGCAGCAAAGCGCTCCGGAGCGCCGCTTCAAGCCGAAAGACGCCGGGAAACGGCACTTTCTTCCGGATAGCTCCGGAGCCGCGCTTCTGCTTCTCTAGTCATCTCTAGCTTAGCGAAAAGCTTTCCCACTCCATTTGGCAAGGGGAGAGTGGACCTGCACTGCACACTAACCGCGGTTTGCAAAGAAAGAGGATTTGCTGCACATTCCAAGGACACGGCTCTTTCCGAGGCAATCTGCAACCTGCTGTCAGATGGAAGTGCTCTCTGCCCTCTCCTGCCCAGCTCTAGGTACTAGCGGGCACTTGCCAGCCTGGGCGAGGCAAACAACCTCCAGAGATGTCACAGAGCATAAGTGGAGCACAGATGCTCAAAAGCAGCAAAGCTGAAGAGCCTGGCTCAGCTTCACTAGTGTGCAATTGACTGACTGCGAAAAACAAAGCAGCAGAGCACCGGGCTTCTGGGCGCTGTGAAGGCAATTGCCAAAACCAGGCAGCTGTTCCTTCCCAAACACAGGCAGCTGCCCATGTTCTTGCTTGTAGACAAACTCACCGCTGCCCTTCTTTTCAGCAGCTGCCACCGTCTTCGGTGCATCTCGGAGCCTCTGGCGACGAGCAAGACTTGCCAAGGTGGGACACATCAGGACCAAGTCAAAACCCAGGCAAGTTGTCCTGGAACGCTTTCCATTCGCTTGCCGAGAGTGAATTCAAGAGGCAGGAGAGCGGCAGCCACTGTCCTCTGGCAGTCTGAAGGCTTCGCACACAAGCCCGCTTCTTTGCGGCTTCGTTCTTCGCCTCTTCCAAGCAACCGCGATCTCTGCTTCTCGGAGGCGAAGAAGCGGCTAATTCGCGCACAGCTCAGTAGAGCGGCAGCGCAGCGCTCCGGAGCGCCGCTTCAAGCCGAAAGACGCCGGGAAACGGCACTTTCCTCCGGATAGCTCCGGAGCCGCGCTTCTGCTTCTCTAGTCATCTCTAGCTTAGCGAAAAGCTTTCCCACTCCATTTGGCAAGGGGAGAGCGTACCTGCACTGCACACTAACCGCGGTTTGCAAAGAAAGAGGATTTGCTGCACATTCCAAGGACACGGCTCTTTCCGAGGCAATCTGCAACCTGCTGTCAGATGGAAGTGCTCTCTGCCCTCTCCTGCCCAGCTCTAGGTACTAGCGGGCACTTGCCAGCCTGGCCGAGGCAAATAACCTCGAGAGATGTCACAGAGCCTAAGTGGAGCACAGATGCTCAAAAGCAGCAAAGCTGAAGAGCCTGGCTCAGCTTCACTAGTGTGCAATTGACTGACTGCGAAAAACAAAGCAGCAGAGCACCGGGCTTCTGGGCGCTGTGAAGGCAATTGCCAAAACCAGGCAGCTGCTCCTTCCCAAGCACAGGCAGCTGCCTATGTTCTTGCTTGTCGACAAACTCACCGCTGCCCTTCTTTTCAGCAGCTGCCACCGTCTTCGGTGCATCTCGGAGCCTCTGGCGACGAGCAAGACTTGCCAAGGTGGGACGCATCAGGACCAAGTCAAAACCCAGGCAAGTTGTCCTGGAACGCTTTCCATTCGCTTGCCGAGAGTGAATTCAAGAGGCAGGAGAGCGGCAGCCACCGTCCTCTGGCATTCGGAAGGCTTCGCACACAAGCCCGCTTCTTTGCGGCTTCGTTCTTCGCCTCTTCCAAGCAACCGCGATCTCTGCCTCTCGGAGGCGAAGAAGCGGCTAATTCGCGCACAGCATAGTAGAGTGGCAGCGGAGCGCTCCGGAGCGCCGCTTCAAGCCGAAAGACGCCGGGAAGCGGCACTTTCCTCCGGATAGCTCCGGAGCCGCGCTTCTGCTTCTCTAGTCATCTCTAGCTTAGTGAAAAGCTTTCCCACTCCATTTGGCAAGGGGGGAGCGTACCTGCACTGCACACTAACCGCGGTTTGCAAAGAAAGAGGATTTGCTGCACATTCCAAGGACACGGCTCTTTCCGAGGCAATCTGCAACCTGCTGTCAGATGGAAGTGCTCTCTGCCCTCTCCTGCCCAGCTCTAGGTACTAGCGGGCACTTTCCAGCCTGGCCGAGGCAAACAACCTCCAGAGATGTCACACAGCCTAAGTGGAGCACAGATGCTCAAAAGCAGCAAAGCTGAAGAGCCTGGCTCAGCTTCACTAGTGTGCAATTGACTGACTGCGAAAAACAAAGCAGCAGAGCACCGGGCTTCTGGGCGCTGTGAAGGCAATTGCCAAAACCAGGCAGCTGTTCCTTCCCAAGCACAGGCAGCTGCCTATGTTCTTGCTTGTCGACAAACTCACCGCTGCCCTTCTTTTCAGCAGCTGCCACCGTCTTCTGTGCATCTCGGAGCCTCTGGCGACGAGCAAGACTTGCCAAGGTGGGACACATCAGGACCAAGTCAAAACCCAGGCAAGTTGTCCTGGAACGCTTTCCATTCGCTTGCCGAGAGTGAATTCAAGAGGCAGGAGAGCGGCAGCCACTGTCCTCTGGCAGTCGGAAGGCTTCGCACACAAGCCCGCTTCTTTGCGGCTTCGTTCTTCGCCTCTTCCAAGCAACCGCGATCTCTGCTTCTCGGAGGCGAAGAAGCGGCTAATTCGCGCACAGCTCAGTAGAGCGCCAGCGGAGCGCTCCGGAGCGCCGCTTCAAGCCGAAAGACATCGGGAAGCGGCACTTTCCTCCGGATAGCTCCGGAGCCGCGCTTCTGCTTCTCTAGTCATCTCTAGCTTAGCGAAAAGCTTTCCCACTCCATTTGGCAAGGGGAGAGTGTACCTGCACTGCACACGAACCGCGGTTTGCAAAGAAAGAGGATTTGCTGCACATTCCAAGAACACGACTCTTTCCGAGGCAATCTGCAACCTGCTGTCAGATGGAAGTTCTCTCTGCCCTCTCCTGCCCAGCTCTAGGTACTAGCGGGCACTTTCCAGCCTGGCCGAGGCAAACAACCTCCAGAGATGTCACAGAGCATAAGTGGAGCACAGATGCTCAAAAGCAGCAAAGCTGAAGAGCCTGGCTCAGCTTCACTAGTGTGCAATTGACTGACTGCGAAAAACAAAGCAGCAGAGCACCGGGCTTCTGGGCGCTGTGAAGGCAATTGCCAAAACCAGGCAGCTGTTCCTTCCCAAGCACAGGCAGCTGCCTATGTTCTTGCTTGTCGACAAACTCACCGCTGCCCTTCTTTTCAGCAGCTGCCACCGTCTTCGGTGCATCTCGGAGCCTCTGGCGACGAGCAAGACTTGCCAAGGTGGGACGCATCAGGACCAAGTCAAAACCCAGGCAAGTTGTCCTGGAACGCTTTCCATTCGCTTGCCGAGAGTGAATTCAAGAGGCAGGAGAGCGGCAGCCACTGTCCTCTGGCAGTCTGAAGGCTTCACACACAAGCCCGCTTCTTTGTGGCTTCGTTCTTCGCCTCTTCTAAGCAACCGCGATCTCTGCTTCTCGGAGGCGAAGAAGCGGCTAATTCGCGCACAAGCTCAGTAGAGCGGCAGCAAAGCGCTCCGGAGCGCCGCTTCAAGCCGAAAGACGCCGGGAAGCGGCACTTTCCTCCGGATAGCTCCGGAGCCGCGCTTCTGCTTCTCTAGTCATCTCTAGCTTAGCGAAAAGCTTTCCCACTCCATTTGGCAAGGGAGAGTGTACCTGCACTGCACACGAACCGCGGTTTGCAAAGAAAGAGGATTTGCTGCACATTCCAAGGACACGGCTCTTTCCGAGGCAATCTGCAACCTGCTGTCAGATGGAAGTTCTCTCTGCCCTCTCCTGCCCAGCTCTAGGTACTAGCGGGCACTTTCCAGCCTGGCCGAGGCAAACAACCTCGAGAGATGTCACAGAGCCTAAGTGGAGCACAGATGCTCAAAAGCAGCAAAGCTGAAGAGCCTGGCTCAGCTTCACTAGTGTGCAATTGACTGACTGCGAAAAACAAAGCAGCAGAGCACCGGGCTTCTGGGCGCTGTGAAGGCAATTGCCAAAACCAGGCAGCTGCTCCTTCCCAAGCACAGGCAGCTGCCTATGTTCTTGCTTGTCGACAAACTCACCGCTGCCCTTCTTTTCAGCAGCTGCCACCGTCTTCGGTGCATCTCGGAGCCTCTGGCGACGAGCAAGACTTTCCAAGGTGGGACGCATCAGGACCAAGTCAAAACCCAGGCAAGTTGTCCTGGAACGCTTTCCATTCGCTTGCCGAGAGTGAATTCAAGAGGCAGGAGAGCGGCAGCCACCGTCCTCTGGCAGTCGGAAGGCTTCGCACACAAGCCCGCTTCTTTGCGGCTTCGTTCTTCGCCTCTTCCAAGCAACCGCCATCTCTGCCTCTCGGAGGCGAAGAAGCGGCTAATTCGCGCACAGCTCAGTAGAGCGGCAGCGCAGCGCTCCGGAGCGCCGCTTCAAGCCGAAAGACGCCGGGAAACGGCACTTTCCTCCGGATAGCTCCGGAGCCGCGCTTCTGCTTCTCTAGTCATCGCTATCTTAGCGAAAATCTTTCCCACTCCAGTTGGCAAAGGGAGAGCGTACCTGCACTGCACACTAACCGCGGTTTGCAAAGAAAGAGGATTTGCTGCACATTCCAAGGACACGGCTCTTTCCGAGGCAATCTGCAACCTGCTGTCAGATGGAAGTGCTCTCTGCCCTCTCCTGCCCAGCTCTAGGTACTAGCGGGCACTTTCCAGCCTGGCCGAGGCAAACAACCTCCAGAGATGTCACAGAGCCTAAGTGGAGCACAGATGCTAAGAAATAGCAAAGCTGAAGAGCCTGGCTCAGCTTCACTAGTGTGCAATTGACTGACTGCGAAAAACAAAGCAGCAGAGCACCGGGCTTCTGGGCGCTGTGAAGGCAATTGCCATAACCAGGCAGCTGTTCCTTCCCAAGCACAGGCAGCTGCCCATGTTCTTGCTTGTCGACAAACTCACCGCTGCCCTTCTTTTCAGCAGCTGCCACCGTCTTCGGTGCATCTCGGAGCCTCTGGCGACGAGCAAGACTTGCCAAGGTGGGACACATCAGGACCAAGTCAAAACCCAGGCAAGTTGTCCTGGAACGCTTTCCATTCGCTTGCCGAGAGTGAATTCAAGAGGCAGGAGAGCGGCAGCCACCGTCCTCTGGCAGTCGGAAGGCTTCGCACACAAGCCCGCTTCTTTGCGGCTTCGTTCTTCGCCTCTTCTAAGCAACCGCGATCTCTGCTTCTCGGAGGCGAAGAAGTGGCTAATTCGCGCACAGCTCAGTAAAGCGGCAGCAAAGCGCTCCGGAGCGCCGCTTCAAGCCGAAAGACGCCGGGAAGCGGCACTTTCCTCCGGATAGCTCCGGAGCCGCGCTTCTGCTTCTCTAGTCATCTCTAGCTTAGCGAAAATCTTTCCCACTCCAGTTGGCAAGGGGAGAGTGTACCTGCACTGCACACGAACCGCGGTTTGCAAAGAAAGAGGATTTGCTGCACATTCCAAGGACACGGCTCTTTCCGAGGCAATCTGCAACCTGCTGTCAGATGGAAGTTCTCTCTGCCCTCTCCTGCCCAGCTCTAGGTACTAGCGGGCACTTTCCAGCCTGGGCGAGGCAAACAACCTCGAGACATGTCACAGAGCCTAAGTGGAGCACAGATGCTAAGAAATAGCAAAGCTGAAGAGCCTGGCTCAGCTTCACTAGTGTGCAATTGACTGACTGCGAAAAACAAAGCAGCAGAGCACCGGGCTTCTGGGCGCTGTGAAGGCAATTGCCAAAACCAGGCAGCTGTTCCTTCCCAAGCACAGGCAGCTGCCTATGTTCTTGCTTGTAGACAAACTCACCGCTGCCCTTCTTTTCAGCAGCTGCCACCGTCTTCGGTGCATCTCGGAGCCTCTGGCGACGAGCAAGACTTGCCAAGGTGGGACGCATCAGGACCAAGTCAAAACCCAGGCAAGTTGTCCTGGAACGCTTTCCATTCGCTTGCCGAGAGTGAATTCAAGAGGCAGGAGAGCGGCAGCCACTGTCCTCTGGCAGTCTGAAGGCTTCACACACAAGCCCGCTTCTTTGTGGCTTCGTTCTTCGCCTCTTCTAAGCAACCGCGATCTCTGCTTCTCGGAGGCGAAGAAGCGGCTAATTCGCGCACAGCTCAGTAGAGCGGCAGCAAAGCGCTCCGGAGCGCCGCTTCAAGCCGAAAGACGCCGGGAAGCGGCACTTTCCTCCGGATAGCTCCGGAGCCGCGCTTCTGCTTCTCTAGTCATCTCTAGCTTAGCGAAAAGCTTTCCCACTCCATTTGGCAAGGGGAGAGTGTACCTGCACTGCACACGAACCGCGGTTTGCAAAGAAAGAGGATTTGCTGCACATTCCAAGGACACGGCTCTTTCCGAGGCAATCTGCAACCTGCTGTCAGATGGAAGTGCTCTCTGCCCTCTCCTGCCCAGCTCTAGGTACTAGCGGGCACTTTCCAGCCTGGCCGAGGCAAACAACCTCCAGAGATGTCACAGAGCCTAAGTGGAGCACAGATGCTCAAAAGCAGCAAAGCTGAAGAGCCTGGCTCAGCTTCACTAGTGTGCAATTGACTGACTGCGAAAAACAAAGCAGCAGAGCACCGGGCTTCTGGGCGCTGTGAAGGCAATTGCCAAAACCAGGCAGCTGCTCCTTCCCAAGCACAGGCAGCTGCCTATGTTCTTGCTTGTCGACAAACTCACCGCTGCCCTTCTTTTCAGCAGCTGCCACCGTCTTCTGTGCATCTCGGAGCCTCTGGCGACGAGCAAGACTTTCCAAGGTGGGACGCATCAGGACCAAGTCAAAACCCAGGCAAGTTGTCCTGGAACGCTTTCCATTCGCTTGCCGAGAGTGAATTCAAGAGGCAGGAGAGCGGCAGCCACCGTCCTCTGGCAGTCGGAAGGCTTCGCACACAAGCCCGCTTCTTTGCGGCTTCGTTCTTCGCCTCTTCCAAGCAACCGCCATCTCTGCCTCTCGGAGGCGAAGAAGCGGCTAATTCGCGCACAGCTCAGTAGAGCGGCAGCGCAGCGCTCCGGAGCGCCGCTTCAAGCCGAAAGACGCCGGGAAACGGCACTTTCCTCCGGATAGCTCCGGAGCCGCGCTTCTGCTTCTCTAGTCATCGCTAGCTTAGCGAAAAGCTTTCCCACTCCATTTGGCAAGGGGAGAGCGTACCTGCACTGCACACGAACCGCGGTTTGCAAAGAAAGAGGATTTGCTGCACATTCCAAGGACACGGCTCTTTCCGAGGCAATCTGCAACCTGCTGTCAGATGGAAGTGCTCTCTGCCCTCTCCTGCCCAGCTCTAGGTACTAGCGGGCACTTTCCAGCCTGGCCGAGGCAAACAACCTCGAGACATGTCACAGAGCCTAAGTGGAGCACAGATGCTAAGAAATAGCAAAGCTGAAGAGCCTGGCTCAGCTTCACTAGTGTGCAATTGACTGACTGCGAAAAACAAAGCAGCAGAGCACCGGGCTTCTGGGCGCTGTGAAGGCAATTGCCAAAACCAGGCAGCTGTTCCTTCCCAAGCACAGGCAGCTGCCCATGTTCTTGCTTGTCGACAAACTCACCGCTGCCCTTCTTTTCAGCAGCTGCCACCGTCTTCGGTGCATCTCGGAGCCTCTGGCGACGAGCAAGACTTGCCAAGGTGGGACACATCAGGACCAAGTCAAAACCCAGGCAAGTTGTCCTGGAACGCTTTCCATTCGCTTGCCGAGAGTGAATTCAAGAGGCAGGAGAGCGGCAGCCACCGTCCTCTGGCAGTCGGAAGGCTTCGCACACAAGCCCGCTTCTTTGCGGCTTCGTTCTTCGCCTCTTCTAAGCAACCGCGATCTCTGCTTCTCGGAGGCGAAGAAGTGGCTAATTCGCGCACAGCTCAGTAAAGCGGCAGCAAAGCGCTCCGGAGCGCCGCTTCAAGCCGAAAGACGCCGGGAAGCGGCACTTTCCTCCGGATAGCTCCGGAGCCGCGCTTCTGCTTCTCTAGTCATCTCTAGCTTAGCGAAAATCTTTCCCACTCCAGTTGGCAAGGGGAGAGTGTACCTGCACTGCACACGAACCGCGGTTTGCAAAGAAAGAGGATTTGCTGCACATTCCAAGGACACGGCTCTTTCCGAGGCAATCTGCAACCTGCTGTCAGATGGAAGTTCTCTCTGCCCTCTCCTGCCCAGCTCTAGGTACTAGCGGGCACTTTCCAGCCTGGGCAAGGCAAACAACCTCGAGACATGTCACAGAGCCTAAGTGGAGCACAGATGCTAAGAAATAGCAAAGCTGAAGAGCCTGGCTCAGCTTCACTAGTGTGCAATTGACTGACTGCGAAAAACAAAGCAGCAGAGCACCGGGCTTCTGGGCGCTGTGAAGGCAATTGCCAAAACCAGGCAGCTGCTCCTTCCCAAGCACAGGCAGCTGCCCATGTTCTTGCTTGTCGACAAACTCACCGCTGCCCTTCTTTTCAGCAGCTGCCACCGTCTTCGGTGCATCTCGGAGCCTCTGGCAACGAGCAAGACTTGCCAAGGTGGGACACATCAGGACCAAGTAAAAACCCAGGCAAGTTGTCCTGGAACGCTTTCCATTCGCTTGCCGAGAGTGAATTCAAGAGGCAGGAGAGCGGCAGCCACCGTCCTCTGGCAGTCGGAAGGCTTCACAAACAAGCCCGCTTCTTTGCGGCTTCGTTCTTCGCCTCTTCTAAGCAACCGCGATCTCTGCTTCTCGGAGGCGAAGAAGCGGCTAATTCGCGCACAGCTCAGTAGAGCGGCAGCGGAGCGCTCCAGAGCGCCGCTTCAAGCCGAAAGACCCCGGGAAACGACACTTTCCTCCGGAAAGCTCCGGAGCCGCGCTTCTGCTTCTCTAGTCATCTCTAGCTTAGCGAAAAGCTTTCCCACTCCAGTTGGCAAGGGGAGAGTGTACCTGCACTGCACACGAACCGCGGTTTGCAAAGAAAGAGGATTTGCTGCACATTCCAAGGACACGGCTCTTTCCGAGGCAATCTGCAACCTGCTGTCAGATGGAAGTGCTCTCTGCCCTCTCCTGCCCAGCTCTAGGTACTAGCGGGCACTTGCCAGCCTGGCCGAGGCAAACAACCTCGAGACATGTCACAGAGCCTAAGTGGAGCACAGATGCTAAGAAATAGCAAAGCTGAAGAGCCTGGCTCAGCTTCACTAGTGTGCAATTGACTGACTGTGAAAAACAAAGCAGCAGAGCACCGGGCTTCTGGGCGCTGTGAAGGCAATTGCCAAAACCAGGCAGCTGTTCCTTCCCAAGCACAGGCAGCTGCCCATGTTCTTGCTTGTCGACAAACTCACCGCTGCCCTTCTTTTCAGCAGCTGCCACCGTCTTCGGTGCATCTCGGAGCCTCTGGCGACGAGCAAGACTTGCCAAGGTGGGAGGCATCAGGACCAAGTCAAAACCCAGGCAAGTTGTCCTGGAACGCTTTCCATTCGCTTGCCGAGAGTGAATTCAAGAGGCAGGAGAGCGGCAGCCACCGTCCTCTGGCAGTCGGAAGGCTTCGCACACAAGCCCGCTTCTTTGCGGCTTCGTTCTTCGCCTCTTCTAAGCAACCGCGATCTCTGCTTCTCGGAGGCGAAGAAGCGGCTAATTCGCGCACAGCTCAGTAAAGCGGCAGCAAAGCGCTCCGGAGCGCCGCTTCAAGCCGAAAGACGCCGGGAAGCGGCACTTTCCTCCGGATAGCTCCGGAGCCGCGCTTCTGCTTCTCTAGTCATCGCTATCTTAGCGAAAAGCTTTCCCACTCCAGTGGCAAGGGGAGAGCGTACCTGCACTGCACACTAACCGCGGTTTGCAAAGAAAGAGGATTTGCTGCACATTCCAAGGACACGGCTCTTTCCGAGGCAATCTGCAACCTGCTGTCAGATGGAAGTGCTCTCTGCCCTCTCCTGCCCAGCTCTAGGTACTAGCGGGCACTTTCCAGCCTGGGCGAGGCAAACAACCTCCAGAGATGTCACAGAGCCTAAGTGGAGCACAGATGCTCAAAAGCAGCAAAGCTGAAGAGCCTGGCTCAAGTTCACTAGTGTGCAATTGACTGACTGCGAAAAACAAAGCAGCAGAGCACCGGGCTTCTGGGCGCTGTGAAGGCAATTGCCAAAACCAGGCAGCTGCTCCTTCCCAAGCACAGGCAGCTGCCTATGTTCTTGCTTGTCGACAAACTCACCGCTGCCCTTCTTTTCAGCAGCTGCCACCGTCTTCGGTGCATCTCGGAGCCTCTGGCAACGAGCAAGACTTGCCAAGGTGGGAGGCATCAGGACCAAGTCAAAACCCAGGCAAGTTGTCCTGGAACGCTTTCCATTCGCTTGCCGAGAGTGAATTCAACAGGCAGGAGAGCGGCAGCCACCGTCCTCCAGCAGTCTGAAGGCTTCGCACACAAGCCCGCTTCTTTGCGGCTTCGTTCTTCGCCTCTTCCAAGCAACCGCCATCTCTGCTTCTCGGAGGCGAAGAAGCGGCTAATTCGCGCACAGCTCAGTAAAGCGGCAGCAAAGCGCTCCGGAGCGCCGCTTCAAGCCGAAAGACACCGGGAAACGACACTTTCCTCCGGATAGCTCCGGAGCCGCGCTTCTGCTTCTCTAGTCATCTCTAGCTTAGCGAAAAGCTTTCCCACTCCATTTGGCAAGGGAGAGCGTACCTGCACTGCACACTAACCGCGGTTTGCAAAGAAAGAGGATTTGCTGCACATTCCAAGGACACGGCTCTTTCCGAGGCAATCTGCAACCTGCTGTCAGATGGAAGTGCTCTCTGCCCTCTCCTGCCCAGCTCTAGGTACTAGCGGGCACTTTCCAGCCTGGGCGAGGCAAACAACCTCCAGAGATGTCACAGAGCCTAAGTGGAGCACAGATGCTCAAAAGCAGCAAAGCTGAAGAGCCTGGCTCAGCTTCACTAGTGTGCAATTGACTGACTGCGAAAAACAAAGCAGCAGAGCACCGGGCTTCTGGGCGCTGTGAAGGCAATTGCCAAAACCAGGCAGCTGCTCCTTCCCAAGCACAGGCAGCTGCCTATGTTCTTGCTTGTCGACAAACTCACCGCTGCCTTTCTTTTCAGCCGCTGCCACCGTCTTCGGTGCATCTCGGAGCCTCTGGCGACGAGCAAGACTTGCCAAGGTGGGACGCATCAGGACCAAGTCAAAACCCAGGCAAGTTGTCCTGGAACGCTTTCCATTCGCTTGCCGAGAGTGAATTCAACAGGCAGGAGAGCGGCAGCCACCGTCCTCCAGCAGTCTGAAGGCTTCACAAACAAGCCCGCTTCTTTGCGGCTTCGTTCTTCGCCTCTTCCAAGCAACCGCGATCTCTGCTTCTCGGAGGCGAAGAAGCGGCTAATTCGCGCACAGCTCAGTAAAGCGGCAGCGGAGCGCTCCGGAGCGCCGCTTCAAGCCGAAAGACCCCGGGAAACGGCACTTTCTTCCGGATAGCTCCGGAGCCGCGCTTCTGCTTCTCTAGTCATCTCTAGCTTAGCGAAAAGCTTTCCCACTCCATTTGGCAAGGGGAGAGTGGACCTGCACTGCACACTAACCGCGGTTTGCAAAGAAAGAGGATTTGCTGCACATTCCAAGGACAACGGCTCTTTCCGAGGCAATCTGCAACCTGCTGTCAGATGGAAGTGCTCTCTGCCCTCTCCTGCCCAGCTCTAGGTACTAGCGGGCACTTTCCAGCCTGGCCGAGGCAAACAACCTCGAGAGATGTCACAGAGCCTAAGTGGAGCACAGATGCTCAAAAGCAGCAAAGCTGAAGAGCCTGGCTCAGCTTCACTAGTGTGCAATTGACTGACTGTGAAAAACAAAGCAGCAGAGCACCGGGCTTCTGGGCGCTGTGAAGGCAATTGCCAAAACCAGGCAGCTGTTCCTTCCCAAGCACAGGCAGCTGCCCATGTTCTTGCTTGTCGACAAACTCACCGCTGCCCTTCTTTTCAGCAGCTGCCACCGTCTTCGGTGCATCTCGGAGCCTCTGGCGACGAGCAAGACTTGCCAAGGTGGGACACATCAGGACCAAGTCAAAACCAGGCAAGTTGTCCTGGAACGCTTTCCATTCGCTTGCCGAGAGTGAATTCAAGAGGCAGGAGAGCGGCAGCCACCGTCCTCCAGCAGTCTGAAGGCTTCGCACACAAGCCCGCTTCTTTGCGGCTTCGTTCTTCGCCTCTTCCAAGCAACCGCGATCTCTGCTTCTCGGAGGCGAAGAAGCGGCTAATTCGCGCACAGCTCAGTAGAGCGGCAGCGGAGCGCTCCGGAGCGCCGCTTCAAGCCGAAAGACGCCGGGAAACGGCACTTTCTCCGGATAGCTCCGGAGCCGCGCTTCTGCTTCTCTAGTCATCTCTAGCTTAGCGAAAAGCTTTCCCACTCCATTTGGCAAGGGGAGAGCGTACCTGCACTGCACACTAACCGCGGTTTGCAAAGAAAGAGGATTTGCTGCACATTCCAAGGACACGGCTCTTTCCGAGGCAATCTGCAACCTGCTGTCAGATGGAAGTGCTCTCTGCCCTCTCCTGCCCAGCTCTAGGTACTAGCGGGCACTTGCCAGCCTGGCCGAGGCAAACAACCTCCAGAGATGTCACAGAGCCTAAGTGGAGCACAGATGCTCAAAAGCAGCAAAGCTGAAGAGCCTGGCTCAGCTTCACTAGTGTGCAATTGACTGACTGCGAAAAACAAAGCAGCAGAGCACCGGGCTTCTGGGCGCTGTGAAGGCAATTGCCAAAACCAGGCAGCTGCTCCTTCCCAAGCACAGGCAGCTGCCTATGTTCTTGCTTGTCGACAAACTCACCGCTGCCCTTCTTTTCAGCAGCTGCCACCGTCTTCTGTGCATCTCGGAGCCTCTGGCGACGAGCAAGACTTGCCAAGGTGGGACGCATCAGGACCAAGTCAAAACCCAGGCAAGTTGTCCTGGAACGCTTTCCATTCGCTTGCCGAGAGTGAATTCAAGAGGCAGGAGAGCGGCAGCCACCGTCCTCTGGCAGTCGGAAGGCTTCGCACACAAGCCGCTTCTTTGCGGCTTCGTTCTTCGCCTCTTCCAAGCAACCGCGATCTCTGCCTCTCGGAGGCGAAGAAGCGGCTAATTCGCGCACAGCATAGTAGAGTGGCAGCGGAGCGCTCCGGAGCGCCGCTTCAAGCCGAAAGACGCCGGGAAACGGCACTTTCCTCCGGATAGCTCCGGAGCCGCGCTTCTGCTTCTCTAGTCATCTCTAGCTTAGCGAAAAGCTTTCCCACTCCATTTGGCAAGGGGAGAGCGTACCTGCACTGCACACTAACCGCGGTTTGCAAAGAAAGAGGATTTGCTGCACATTCCAAGGACACGGCTCTTTCCGAGGCAATCTGCAACCTGCTGTCAGATGGAAGTGCTCTCTGCCCTCTCCTGCCCAGCTCTAGGTACTAGCGGGCACTTTCCAGCCTGGCCGAGGCAAACAACCTCCAGAGATGTCACAGAGCCTAAGTGGAGCACAGATGCTCAAAAGCAGCAAAGCTGAAGAGCCTGGCTCAGCTTCACTAGTGTGCAATTGACTGACTGCGAAAAACAAAGCAGCAGAGCACCGGGCTTCTGGGCGCTGTGAAGGCAATTGCCAAAACCAGGCAGCTGTTCCTTCCCAAGCACAGGCAGCTGCCTATGTTCTTGCTTGTAGACAAACTCACCGCTGCCCTTCTTTTCAGCAGCTGCCACCGTCTTCGGTGCATCTCGGAGCCTCTGGCGACGAGCAAGACTTGCCAAGGTGGGAGGCATCAGGACCAAGTCAAAACCCAGGCAAGTTGTCCTGGAACGCTTTCCATTCGCTTGCCGAGAGTGAATTCAAGAGGCAGGAGAGCGGCAGCCACTGTCCTCTGGCAGTCTGAAGGCTTCACACACAAGCCGCTTCTTTGCGGCTTCGCTCTTCGCCTCTTCTAAGCAACCGCGATCTCTGCTTCTCGGAGGCGAAGAAGCGGCTAATTCGCGCACAGCTCAGTAGAGCGGCAGCAAAGCGCTCCGGAGCGCCGCTTCAAGCCGAAAGACGCCGGGAAGCGGCACTTTCCTCCGGATAGCTCCGGAGCCGCGCTTCTGCTTCTCTAGTCATCTCTAGCTTAGCGAAAAGCTTTCCCACTCCATTTGGCAAGGGGAGAGTGTACCTGCACTGCACACGAACCGCGGTTTGCAAAGAAAGAGGATTTGCTGCACATTCCAAGGACACGGCTCTTTCCGAGGCAATCTGCAACCTGCTGTCAGATGGAAGTGCTCTCTGCCCTCTCCTGCCCAGCTCTGGGTACTAGCGGGCACTTTCCAGCCTGGCCGAGGCAAACCACCTCCAGAGATGTCACAGAGCATAAGTGGAGCACAGATGCTCAAAAGCAGCAAAGCTGAAGAGCCTGGCTCAGCTTCACTAGTGTGCAATTGACTGACTGCGAAAAACAAAGCAGCAGAGCACCGGGCTTCTGGGCGCTGTGAAGGCAATTGCCAAAACCAGGCAGCTGCTCCTTCCCAAGCACAGGCAGCTGCCTATGTTCTTGCTTGTCGACAAACTCACCGCTGCCCTTCTTTTCAGCAGCTGCCACCGTCTTCGGTGCATCTCGGAGCCTCTGGCGACGAGCAAGACTTGCCAAGGTGGGACGCATCAGGACCAAGTCAAAACCCAGGCAAGTTGTCCTGGAACGCTTTCCATTCGCTTGCCGAGAGTGAATTCAAGAGGCAGGAGAGCGGCAGCCACTGTCCTCCAGAAGTCGGAAGGCTTCACACACAAGCCCGCTTCTTTGCGGCTTCGTTCTTCGCCTCTTCCAAGCAACCGCCATCTCTGCTTCTCGGAGGCGAAGAAGCGGCTAATTCGCGCACAGCTCAGTAAAGCGGCAGCAAAGCGCTCCGGAGCGCCGCTTCAAGCCGAAAGACGCCGGGAAACGGCACTTTCCTCCGGATAGCTCCGGAGCCGCGCTTTTGCTTCTCTAGTCATCTCTAGCTTAGCGAAAACCTTTCCCACTCCATTTGGGAAGGGGAGAGTGTACCTGCACTGCACACT